>NC_064874.1:24944402-24976902 GCF_943734745.1 Anopheles darlingi | reverse complement strand
TACCATTGTGTTTCAATTCCAGCGCGCACTGTTCGCAATCCGCTGTCGCTCTTAATCGAATCTACAGCAACAAGCGTACACATGCCATGCGTCCATGCGTCTCTGCTCTGCTCTGCGATTGCTCCCATGGATGGTATCGGTTGCGTCTGCTGTTTCCTTATCTCGTTCTGGAGCAGTAAGCAATGTGATTCACGCGCCAACGAGACACCAATCGTATCGTCCGTTCTAGCCTAGGCTCCAGGCACGAAGCTACGAGCGGCCCATTTCAAGCCGAATAAGTACTTCACACTCTCCAGATAGGATTTGTCCTGAGGGCGCAGTTGTGTACTGGTCGGGGAGCGCTAGCCCCATAAACGCTGCGCACTAACAGTTAGGTGCGCCATCCATTCCGAGCGGTTCCGGGATCGAGAAAACCGAGAGCACCACAATCGGACGAAAGAAAGCCACCGCCTGCCTTATAGGGAATGTGGCCCTTCTAGCCCTTCGCCAGCCATAGAAGCGCCAAGAGGAGCGACGATCAGATGCCCATCGTAATAAAGCCTAACCAATAGCCTATCATACGGCCAACCAATTTGCCTTCGGGGCTCTCGGTGCTTGAGCGTTAGATTACAACACCAGGACCGGACCGGCCAACAGAGAGACGTACGCCGTGGCGCGAAACATGGTCTGCCGTACGTTTCAGGTGTACGCCTTGATGCTGTTGAACGGCGTTTGGTCAATCTTTTGACCGCAGTGGCATGCCAACAAACAAGCGAACGGCGCTGCCTTGGCGCTGCCTCGGAACGAAAGTTGATCATGGTCTCTTCTCTGGTCGATCCTCCTGTTCCCGCCAGCCGCCGGCATTCCTTCTCGTTTCGCTCGTACGGTCCCTTTCACGACCTGATCCTTGTGCTCGTAATGGCTATCGTCCATTGGCATGGCCCCAGCATCGAGTGGTCATCATCAGCTTCTTTCCTTCTGTTGCCACCGAACCGACCCGGTCCGTCGTTCTCATAACTTCTTCCTTCTTCCTTCGTCTATCTTTCGATCGAAGCAGAACAACAAAGAGTGGCCCGGAGTGGCCCGAAGAGACCCATCCAGGGGCCATCCAGAGGTCCATCATTATTCCACGCACGCGAACTCACCGGTGGCTGCCGCGGCAGCGAATGCGAATGTCTGCGGAAAGGAGTTGGCTCCGAGGGGCTCGAGCAATGGAGCAGGGGCCGGAGCCAAAGAGTGACCCGCCTGGGCCTGGATACCGACATTGGACTGCCTTCTTGAACGGGCAATTTGAAAGCATTAGCATCCGAAAACGTAGCGATACCTAATGAAATGGCGGCCGCCGTTTGGCGAAAAAGACCCCCTCCTGTTGAGTCCTCGTCTGAAGGAGGAGTGTGCTGGTGTCCGCCCTAAGAAGCTAACTGTAAACCAGCTCGTGCTACTTATTTGAAGCACGCTAATTTATAGCGCTTTCCCCCCTTCCCCTGCGCTATCCCATCCTCTCTTTGGGCAGAATATGGTCTACTTGCGAACTGACATGCCCCTGCTACGTGCCGCATGTTGTAAGCCCATCATGGGGCCAGGTGATATGGTTATGTTGTTGTCTGCAAAACATCAAAATGATTGGTTGTCGAAGGTATCAACGAGGAACCGAGTAAGTTTTCTTCTTCTCGCAGCATCAACAGAAGAGCCAGTGTTCTGCAGCCATTACAAGGAAACGCATGACCGGCGAGAGCATAACATACCGACCGACCGGGCCTGCCCTGGCAGAATCGCTTAATTGCTGTTCGTCGATCACTGTGCGTCGCGCGCGCGCTCGCGCTCGCGCTCGTCTGACACACAAACCGAATGAAGGGTAAAAAGTTCGAGTAAAAACGTGAAAAACCAGTTTCGGGCCCAACCTGTTCTTTAGCTCCCGGCAGCGTCCGGCTCTGTTTTGGGTCCAAACCTCTTCTCATTTGGTCATTACAACCAATGATGTGGGGTCGTTACTGTTTCGCTTGAGTTTCGCTTTTCACTAACGCCGATCGCGTATCTCTTTTTCCAATCCGATGAGCAACCTTCACATTCACATGGCCTACTCTACCCATATCATCCGCGTCTGATGATCGTCTCAGAGGCCCTCCTCCGCGCGCAGATCTCATCCAGACGACCCTTTGCTAGGTGTCACCACCTTGAAGCACTACCCGTCGTTCATTAATTAGGCGTACGCAGCAGTCCGTTGCCATGCCGTGACCGATTGCTCAAAAAAGGGCCTTGTGGGGTAATCGAGAAGGCTCTGCTACAACGCAGTAGACATCGAGAGCCCTTTTACCATCCGTCGTTTCTAAGCCCTACTATGTCAACGATCGCTGAAGTCATCGATAAATCACCATTTATTTCGAGTCATGGCGACACAGCAGCAGCAGCAGAGTCTACACTCCAGCGCTGACATTGGCAGGAGGAGATGAATTCGTGCTCGAAACTGATCAGTTGCTGGACTGGACAATGGGCAACGGCAGGATATCGTGCCCTCGGGAGTTGGAGGCAAGTTTGCCGCTAAAAATCCCGTTGACAGCCGTCCATCAGCAACGTCGTCGTCGTCGTCGTCGTCGTCGTCGTCGTCGTCGTCGTCGTCGTCGTCATCCGTTAACGATGGAGGGGAATGCCAGGATGCTAGGCTAGCAAGGGTATTCTCCTACTTACCTAGCGGGCGCTTATGGAAACTTGCTCAGAACGTGGCATGGTAGGAGGCCACCGAACGAATCGGGACTTTGAACCTGAATCCGCTGCCCTGTTGTGTTGTGGCACCGTTGGCCCACGAACCCAGGAATGCTGTTTGCGCTTTGATGGTCGTTGAACTGGCTGTTGATGATGATGGAACTGCTCGGTGTACCTCGCCACGGGATCACGAATTCATGAGCTCAACAAGCCGCACATCGTGCCCATTCAGTTATGACTCACTGGGGGAGGAAGTCATCTGAGCCAGCAGACATTAAGTGCTGCTGCTGCTGCTGCACCATCAGCTGCTATGCGCCATTAGAGCCCTCTTCTCCTCCTCTTTCAGATTCTAGGTTCGTCGTCCTAGGTGCGGTGTTTGGAATATTTGTTTCGTCATTTATCAAACACCGCTTAAGAGGGTCCCGTATCGCGAAGATAAGGGCGAATACGCGATACACAGCTGCAAAAGGTGCAGTGTGATCTCATCAACCTTTCTCCAACGACCGATAGGGCCAAACACTTAATGGCTGCCAAGCATCCATTGTAGCTCGGCCAACGGCACCTCGCAGCAAGCAGCAGGAACTTGTGGAGGTCTGTGGTTCCCCCCTTGAAGGGTCGGTGCACCACCAATGCACCGACAGAGCTCCCGCTGATTATTTGCAACCTCTGTGTGACGAATCGAATCGAATACCGCCATCCACATCGCGATCATCATCATGGTCGTCGTGGTTTGGTCAACAACAATGAGCTCATGAAACGAGCCAAAGGGGCCCTTGGCGTTGCTGATGGTTTGCGCGAAAGAAGGAGCATCGCGCGCGCCAGCGAAGATCGATCGATCGGAGTGGATCGTCGGTTGATGCCTGCACCGTGCGATGATGGATGTTGAGATCACGGGATGATGATGATGATGATGATGATGCACTTTCTTCATTCGCTTGCGAGCTGGAAGCCGCGACTCGGGACTTTCGTTTGAAGTTCTGCGATTCACGCACCGAAAACGCCTGAGGGCCAAGGTGTACCGTCTCGTCTATATGGTCCGAGGCCCAACCAACCCCAACAATGTGTTTGCCGTTGCGCATTGGCTTCGAAATCAAAAAGAAAAGATGAGATTCGAGATTGACCATAGGACGACGGCCCTTTTTACCTAAGGCAGGTTGGATCTGTTTTTCGTGGTCGAGAGTGCCGTTCGGCCGTGTGTGTCGCTGTTAATCTCTCGCCATTCCATGCTCTTCACCGCACGCTGACCATAACTCTCTTCGTTTTCGTACCGAAACGAAACGCCACACGCGGGATGCACAGGTGGCGGTTGCGACCAGACGCGACGCGACTCACCGCGAGATCGTGATCGCACGGGGGACGAGTCAAGCACAGGTCGGTTTGGATGCTTTGGATCGTATCTCATCGCATCGCAAACCGCACTGCACTGTACGTGGTCCAACTGAAATAGGAAAAGATAACCTACGGCCCTTCTCTGGTCTCTGTTGTCCAGGGGCTCGATAATTTACGAGAAACCCCCCCCCCCTCCCGCACCTTTTCCACCTACTCCTTTGTTCAACCAGGAATGACCGTCGATGACCGATTAATCCGAACGCAGCGAAGAAGACGCATGATCATCAGCAGTCGCAGCTGGCCGTACCGCACACGGACCATACCACATGCCGATGGCCGTTTCGTAAACATAAATATTGAAACGGTACACCCTCGCTCGCAGCCACCACTGCCAGTCTGCCCGAGATTGCGTTTCCTCCCCCGGAAATTCCTCCAAAAACCAATGCTCCTGGCTTCCAGCTGGACAAGCAGTATGGTGCCTTTGTCGTCGTTGCTTCCGCTTTGCCGATGTTAATTTATGGCCATTCCTTCCCCCCAAAAAATTGAACGCACTCATCTGGGTCAGGTGGGACTCGGTGGGCCCTTTTTCGTGGCCCGGTCATGGCCCGGTGAAACGCACATGCGCAAGACGAACGCAGCTCACAGCTTGCCGGACCATGGGAGCGTTGATAAAATGTAAATCAAATTAACCATCGCGACTGACAACGGGAAATGCATAGTTTTGACACGACGATCCAAGTAGGCACCGCAGTGCACCGTGGAAGATGGAACAATGGAACATGATCAAGTATACGTGATAACGCGTGCAACACCGGAAAACTACCGTTGGAGTGGCCACTGTATCCTACAAGAAGAATTGTATCCTCCTCGCTTTTTTCTGAACTGCACCATGAAAAAACTGATCATTGATTTTGTTCGCGGACTTCGGACTGTGTGTGTGTGTGTGTGTGTGCGATCTTCACCGGGAGACTCATCAGCAGTCCCAACCCCCAGAGGCCAGTCGTCATTCAGTCAGTCACTGACTTTCTTCCCTCCTTTCCCGGCGTGGCTTGATTGGCTGGTTTCACTTTCCCGGCTACCTCTATTCCGTTCCCCACCATCGCCCATCCTCTGGACAAGATCGATTGTCTTCCACCGACCGAAAAGTCGTCGCCTCACGTCCCGCTTTAATTGTGTTTGAAATGGCAGTGGCAATTAGCCGTCTCCGGGACGCGTTTAAAATGCGATAATTATCGGTGCGTCACGTCGGTTCTGAACCAACAAACCAGCTCCGGAACACACTGACAGACACACACACACACACAATTGGAATTGCGGATCAGGAAGGTGATGTGATGGATGGCTGGCTTTCGCCAACGGTACGCGAGCTCGGGCGCACACTTTCAATTCGCGACGGTCATCACTTCGCCGAGTCAACCATGAGCGAAATTGGGGGGAGAGCGGAGGGAGAAGGAGGTCTGGTGAAGAAGATTTTGATCTTGACCGCTACAGTCACGGTGTGCTGCAGCAGGTGAAATGGAGTTAGCATAATGGAAATTACAATCGGAGAAAGGGCAGCAACGAGCACAACGAGCGTAGTTACCCGGGCTGTAACCGGGAGAGATCAACCAAGCGTAGGCTGCTGTGTCCATCAAACTCACGGGGCAACCCGGTTTGATGGGGAAGCATCTCGGAGTTGTGTTTCGGGTCGGGTAATGGTCAACACTCAGCTGTTTTGTCCGCTTATAATGCCAGTCATCATAGAGATATACGCAAACTTGATAAGCAACCACCACCAGCAGCAGCAGCAGCAGCACCAGCTTCCAACGAGCACACAAAACGGTCAGGATACACAAATCCTTCTTCACAGTGGGATCTCGATGGGATCGAAATTAGGTCAAAAGTTTATAATCTCTCCACGGATAGGGAGAGAAAGAAGAAACAGTGAAACATTAATTCATCTTTTGCAGCACTCGGGGGAGGTTGCGGCGGGGATTTGGGACGCAATGAACCCGATGCAAATCGTACCAGCGTCAGGTCCAGGCGAAAGGATTCCACGACAGAGGCCCAACAGAGGTTCACCTGAGATTCGATGCGTTGTCCAGGGGATGGTGGAACCTGTTCCCGTGAGCCCCTACATCACATCGCACAGCTTGTGGTCCGAGGAGTGATGCATTGTAATGGTACACGGAACACGAGCCGCAGGAAGGGAGGATAGAGAGCGTGAGCCCGGATTTGCATAACATGCCCCTTTTGCAGTTAAAAGCTCCTTCGAGTAGGAGCGAGAAGTCTCAGCGTCTGCGTCCTTTACGCTGATACACGCTGCTGATTGAACATTCAACCGGCGGAACGGCACTTGACATTCGCATGTGTGGCACGGTCAAAAGGTCCTCCAAAAAAAACGGTAAATTGTCGCTTGCGTGCAAACTAGTCATGAGCTAACATGACGTCCAACGTCTCCAGTTGCGATGGAATTGTACCCTCCATGTCGGTCATTCTGCTCTATATAAACTCCATTTGTGACACCTCACTCCAGTGCTAGTTGGATAACTTCACTAGGAATGCGCTCCAAGATGACCCAAGATGAACGCGTGTTACCGAATGCGAATCAACGGACAAAGACAGACGATCCCTGAGGTGTGATGAGGCAATAAATTCATTCTCGAAGCCATTCTTATTCCGCCGCGGCCATTTTCGGACAGCACAGTATCACTGACAAGTTAACGCTTCTGAATTGAGATGCTCTTAGCTCGCTGATGCCCAAAAGCTGGCGGCGTTCCATAAAAGAACGGCAGCGAGACATTCGGTATCGTGCGGCGTCTGCCAGGCCTGGAATTCACAACTCGAGCTGCCAATTCTGGTCAATTCCACCGATAGGTTCTGTGCCGATCGACAGTTATAAAGCAGTCGAAGTCCTAACCAAACCGGCTTCCGGGTACGACTCAGACAAACACACACACACACACACACAGTCATGTTGGGGCCCTCCATATGCACCCGTCATCATGCTCGGAGGTGTGAAAACAGAAACCTGTGGGAAGGTCGGTCAATTTCGAAGTCCGGTGTCGATACCGACCAGCCACTGGTCTACCCATTAATCACTCTTTCCCCATTTGGTGCGGCCATCGTAAAAGTGCCAGTGGTGGTTGCGACTGGCAACGAGACGACTGGACCAATCAACCAACCCAACCACACCACCCGCAAGAGATTAGTGCGCTTGTGCAATCCGGTGCAGACTGTCGGACGACGGACAACCTACACACACAATCCTGGGACACTGTTCTTGGGGTGCATCGAAAACGGATACCTACCCAGGAATGGCAGTAGCTCGTGCAATGCTAGTAGCAGTCAAAAAGATTAGAAGAAATGGTACGACGGGAGACGTTGAAATGGTCCCGCATATCTGCCGATTGCACTGGGACACTGGCCAACACCGCGCGCAGCATCGGTTACGAGATGATTAATCGTGCTGGTCACTATGCGATCATGACACGCGATAGAACCGCGCTCGCGATCACCGGTAACGTGTGCAGAGGGAAAAAGTCCGACGATGATCGTGTGGGCATGACTGGGACTTATCCCTTCGCCCACCTGCCTAGATGAACTGACCCAACCCCTGAGGGGTGTTGCTTCTAGGGGAAACTTCTTGCGAACACAACAATTCTCCAAGACTCCAACGCGCAAAACCGTCATGAAGCAGACCGGCGACTGCTGTTCTGTCACATATCACAACCCAACTACTACTCCCCATTCGAACCAACGCACGCACGCACGCACGCACGCACGTACGATCGACGACGACACGCCATCGACATGTCGGCATCGAGAACAGTAGTAGGTTTGACAGGACAGGACACGGCGGCACATGCCTTCCGTTGGGGGCATGATTCAAACTCGGCCGGCGTTGTTCCCGTCCATTCTTACTTGACGTCACTAACTCGGCCCATCACTTCCTTATTAGCCGCGATCATAGACCCAACGATCAGCGCAGCATCAGCATGTTCCTTCTCTATCTCTCTCCGCATCGTTCGTTGTTCCCTTGGCCTTGAGGCGCCCGGTGGGGCCACTTCTCAAAACGTTCAACGTTCTAGCTTCCCACTCCTGCCTCTCCCTCGCCACCTTTCCGTCTCTTGCGCGGCCATTCCGCGGCACGCAACCATCGTGTGTTCGGTGATTTCGTTTAAATGAATTCAATTAGGTAGCGGCAGATTGGCGGCAGTGTGGCGGTGGCGCCAATACACCGATTCGCGGTGGATTCCGGACGCCGATATTCGCCAAAAATTAATTGCCAAATCGCGGCGAACGGAGAGGAGAAGGAAAAATACTCCTGGTGCTGCTGCTGCTGCTGCTGGTGTTGGTGCCGTGTTTAGCCAAAATTATGATCGCTAATGCGAACGTGCGCAGTCGCGATCACGTTCCGCGTTGTGCTCCACGTTGCGTTTCCAGCGGCCGATTTGAGGCAAGAGATAAGCGAAAAGAAGCACCAATGTTTTTAGTTGTTTTGCCTCTTTTTCTTTTGGTTCTGTCGGCACTTCCGAACGATTCTAAACCGTCTGAAGAAGCTTCGAGGTGCCGTACGGTGTTCGCCTGACCGTATCAGCAGTGGCTCCCCACATATACAGTGAAAAGCATGACACTTTTGAGGTCGATTTAGTCGATTCAATTAATCTGCCCCGAACCCCGATGACTCAAGCTGGCGACCGTTCTAGAATGTGCAAGACGCGCAGCACCTCCTTATCAATCGCGGCGGTAAATGAGGATTCCACCACTAGCATGCACACGCGTACGCACCGGGGAGTTCGCCAAACAACCGCATGGCGCAATAAGGTGGCAAGATCGAACTCGATCGATTCGCCCGCTCGGTGTGAGATGCAGGAGAAATCGAAACAAAAGTCGAACTACTACCGGTGCCACCGGTGGAATGCGAATCTCGCGTGGCCGTCGGGTCATGTCCGAAAAAAAAAACATGGAAGTAATTGGGAGATAGTTGAAGGAGAAAACGAATCGAAATGGTACCGAAAGCTTTTCACCCAGTCGGTCGGCTGTGTTGCTTGGCGAGTAGGAATGCCACAACTGGCCGAATTGGGCCGACAAAGGAGATGCCACCACCGATTAGGGGCGTCCGCTTGGTTTGGAGCTCTTCAACGATGGAGTTTACCCCAGCCCCTTCAATTTTCCGTGACACACCACCATTCGTCTCCGAACATCAAACGATGAAACGGCAGCCAGACCTAGGCCACAAACCGGCGTTGCTGGAGATAAGTTAAACAAAAAATCTATTTTTGAGCCCCAAGTAGACCTAAACAACACAAATTAACTTCTTGGAGTGCGCACCAGAGCCAGAGAGTGGCCCAAAGAGTGCATGCTGCAAATGGAACAGATTGTTCCAAGAGTCTCTTACGGTAGTGCACTACGGAACCCATTGCCGAAGGAGATCTACTGTGGTGGTGTTCGTTTACCGTGCTCCTCCAAATCCGCGCGCACTAATGCTGCTGCTGCTGCTGCTGCCGCCGCCTTGTTAGTCGTTCCGGGATTCTGAAACCACAAAAAAGTCCATTTGCCTCTGCCTGCATCTTACAGACTTTCCATATCGTCCACCGTCCTCGCGGTAAGACGGGTCTCTCTTATCCATCCAAGCTGGGCGCCCTTTGCAGCGTCGTCTGTTTACTTTTGACCCACTCGAGGGGTGGATACGGCGTAGTCTCTCGTAGTAGCGTTTATCTTAAAAGGGAAGTCAATCTTGAGCACTAGCCCGGTTGCCTTTAAGGGCCCGAAAGTTTCACTTCCTTGGCGCGCGCGTTTACCCTCGGCCCAATCGTGGTGGTTTGGGTGTTTAGCTACCCTATAGGTAAGTAACTGGCCGGGACGAGATAAGCCCCACTGTGTAGCGCACCAGATGGCTCCCGAACTCTCCAACCAACTAAAGCCCTGCAAGATCAAAGTGTTCTCATTGTTTTACGGCCCCCAGGCCTGGAGCTGCGGTGCCACTTAAATGTCAATACCACGGCCTGTGGCCACGATGCTCACGACCACGACCAGTACCAGCATCGTCACCTTCCCGGTGCACCTCGCAACCCTCAACGTGACATCACATCAATCCCGCGTCCAGCACGAGCGTTCAACCAACAAATACATTCCACCAAAATGCAGCCCAACGGTGGCCCAGAGGGGGCTCGTAGGGGTATGGGGGGTGGGTTAAATTTTCTCCAAAATAACGGTTGCTGTTAGAAAAAGCGGCCGATGAAAACACTCGACCGATGCGTAGTGTGTTTATATTTGCGCAAGAAATAAACGGAACTTCCCCCTGGGCGAGGGGGGGACCGAAGCTAAATGAGATGTCTACCAGCGCTTGTGTTCGCGCTCCGGGTGGAAAGAAAGCGGTGTTTGCTCGTGCCGCACCGTTTGACTTTCCTGTCCTGACAACTCACAAACACATCAGAGTACGGCAGCTGCAGCTGCCTCGGTGGCTTACTAGTACTATCCGTTCGCCTTAGACAAGGCCTTCGCCAGTGGCTAGCAAACGGAATCATAAACATTACGATGATGATAGCTGTGTACGCAGCATCCTTGGCTAGACCAGCCAAACTGGCTGGCTGGCTGGCTGACTGATTGATGACCAACGGTGCACCACGTGTACCTTCGATGACTTCCCGGTGATTATTAACACAATCCTTTTTCGGCTGAGAAAGTCTATGGTAGCCACAATTATTACACATGCTGAGCAGTGTTGACCACACGTCGCTCACTTATGCTGACCACAGCTAAGCCACAATGGAAGTGAATGTTTTATATTAATTCACGAAATAATGTTCCAACATTTATGGTGGTTTTGTACAACGATTCAACAATGGTTTATTTATTCTAAACCTTTAAAACTTCATGCATTTTTAACTGTTATGCCATATTTTACTCTATAGAATTAGTTCCCCCATTTTTACACTGAACATTTATGGTAAAAAAGAAACATTTTCGAAACACAAATCACCCACCCAAATACACAAATACAACGTTCGTCATATTTTCAACAGGTCTTTCGTCAGTACTCATCGTAGTAGTCATGCAAGTAGTAGTAGCGCATCCGAGGCAGTTTATTGAAAATTTTATTCATTTTAAAGGAATTAACAATATTTTTTGTACAACAATGTTGACTAATCTGCACTTTTGCTAGTATAAAATATTCATTTGCAAACGTCCACTAACGTTGCTTAGGCTACTAGATTAACTTTCGCATCTATAGCAACCTATTGCACATGTTTTGTCCGCTTTGCTATATCACGGTTATACTCGAAAATTGATTTCTAGATGATTGAGTAAAAGCTCGGCAAGAGAGCAGTGTAGGGGATTTTCATCCCAGACAAACCTATTAAACAGGTTAACTTTTGCATTATAAAATTAATTGAAGTTTCAAGTGCTTGCGGTGCATATCTGGATAGTTAAACAATGAGCCAAAAGTGTTGTCTAACGTAGCACCAGATCTCTTTCCAAAATATAAAAAATGAAGTCAATGTGATTCGACCACCAACTATGTTCCCTGGCTATGCACGTAACACGAGTTGAACCATGAATTCATAACACCGAACATGTTGTTCGTAGATACTTTAGATGATTCAACAGCTTTGCAGAGTTAACGAACTCTCGGACGAGAGCGGTGCCCAAAAGGCCCTCGCTACCATACAATCTGTGCCCCGTAAAAATCCATTTGATTCGGTGCCGATCGGCATGTTCCGGACAGAGCCAAGCATACCCAACGTGGGCGAAAGAGAAAGCCATTGGAAAGAGGAACGAGCAAGCCTTCCTACTCTTCGACGTTTCGGCGATCAAGAACGAAAGGAAGCACCTTTCAATGGACCCGAAAGGCCACCCGCCTTCGGCCGTAAGAACAGAGAGCACATTAAAAACAGAATAACAGGGAGAAGATACACCAACGAAGACAACGCCGACAACGACGACGACGGGGGTCTTGCATCGAGCCCACACTCTCCCGGGCGGGACTCCCGCTAGGTTTTTCTTGCGTACTTTGGCTGGCCATGAAACGGAGTCTATGTGGCAATGGGTCAGGTTCGGGCCCGCACTGATTTGATTGGTCGTCCTCGCTTATCTTTAACCGAACCGGCCCGTACGTTTCGGGTTTAAATTCAAATGGTCTAGATGGTTCTCTTCTAAGCTACACTTTGCGCTTGACCCCAGACGGGGTAAATTAGCCGGCCTTGCGATGATGCCTTACCTTTAGTGTGTGACATGTTGTGATGCTGTTGTTCGGCCGTTGCTCCGGGCACCATCAGCGATACCAACAACCACCAGCAACAGCAGCACCACCAGCAACCGATCGCCGACAGCAACAGCAACCGGCCAGGGCTGCTGCCGGCGCTGCTAGTGATGGTAGTGGCCCGTGCCATGATCTTCGGTTGACGAGTGAGGCACAAGACCTTTGCCCACCGCACCACTTTACTACGAACCGGGGGCCACAAGCTTCTCACTATCTCACTCGTCGGATGCTTCTGCAAACGCCGGTTTCCCGGTTCTCGGCCCGCGAACCCGCCTTATCAGGTCACCGCTTCTCCTTGCGACCGCACTGATAACGCGCACTGGTAATCGCTAATTGATGATCGCCCTCAGATCGATCGTTCCAGACTCCAGCAGCTCGGTATTTTGTGTTGCGTGCGGCAAACAATGAACGGGATCCGAAAAAGGCCAATCTATATGTTACAACGGTCGAGATTTGGTTTTCCAGCCTAGTTGCACACTCGCCCACAAGATCGCAAAGGGAATTCAATTAAATTGGTTCTTTCCCTGCCTCCCACTTTGTTTTCTCCTCTTTGGCACTCTCGATCTCGATCACGCTTTCACTGATGGAAAGGAGTGGAAGATCCGATGAAGAAGACTGCTTTTCCGGGGTTTTGGGATAATTTCAAAGCATTACTCAGTGCCCCGTACAAACTGCTGCCTTTGGTGGCCGCCACCACCGCCACCCGTTAATAATCGGCTTCCTTCACACAATTCGATCCACGGTTTGCTACACACTACTTTATGTGGAGCTTCTTCAGCATCCGAACCGCTGCTCTTGCTGCATTCACCGGGAGCCCTGCGTTAGATTGGCCACCGATTTCCACGAATTCCCAGCATCTGCTTTGGGCTACCATACAGAGGAGGGGCGGACGGCCCGTTGTTAATTAGAACACAGCTCTTTTTCGTCAGCTCACAAACACACACACACACACACACACGCAGACAAATCGCTTCTCCACTTTCTGTAAGCCCCCCACCTTAATGAGCTTAGTAACGCCTTGCAGGATGCCTGAGGAGGGCTCAGTGCACGTCGAGATAGATTTTATGATCCTTCACAACCACACAAGAAGGGGGCCCCGGCTTTAGCTGCCCATGTTGGTGGCGAGATGATGCTACACAACACACGAACAGAACGGATTCATACTTCCTGTGGCGACTGCATTGACGATACGAACTGCGAACCCGCCCTGAACCAAATCGCAGACGACTGGCAGACACGGGTGATACGCCGGGTCCGGGGGTTGGTTGTGGCGCAAAAAGGTGCGTTTCTGGGGTCGGGTGGGAAACGACACACCGCGAGCACGTTCGGTGAAAGATAGTCAGGATAGCGATTATGGCGCGTCGCGGATCCACACGCACGATCGGCCTTCTGTGTCTTTTTTTTGTCGTCGTCGTTCACTGTTCTACGGTTTTGGCGTACGGTGCGATATGATTGCGAATTCGCGCAAACCAAGAAACTGAGGATCACGCACGATCGTACCACAGACACACGCGCGCATCTACGCGCTTCCTCCTACACATTCGCTCGTTGTTGTTCTCGCAATTCTCGCAAAAGGAAACACGAAAAAGGAGGTGTGTGTGACACTACAGCGGGAGACTCGTGTAAACAAAATTTGCTGGTTTCCTTTCGTGCTGCTTCGCCTTGCTCGGGAGAGAGAAAAACACGCGTGCGCACTCGAAGACCGATCGGGCGTTTAAAACGTAAAAAACCGCGATCGCTCGAGCGAGTCCGATTTTCCTCTCAATTCTCTCACTCTTTCGCTACTCTCGCTGTCGTGAGATTCGGTTAGTCGAGACACTTCCGTACTGTGTCTTGGCTAGGTTTAAAGTTGGCGGCTGATGAGAGAAATCTACTCTTCAAAGGAGTGGTAGTGATTAGTAACTTCTTCTTATTAAAGTATCTATTTGATAGAGTAATTGGAGATGTTGTTTGAGCCACATGTAAAAGTGATATTCATATGTTGAGATTGTTATTTTGGAAAACACTGTAGTGCTGATCTGTTTATATATGTATAGCTCGAGTGTTGCTCGAAAATTTGCTCGAGTGTTGCTCGAATTCGTCGCCGGACGAACGTAAATACAGCCGATTACGTTCTCGTCCTAGAACTTGCAAAAAACCAAGTAAAGTGCACACGGAAAGATTCACCGGCGGAGTCCGGAGCTAGGAAGATTAGTAATACTTAGATCGCACGGTGTGATGTTAACGAGAATTCTTAAGCAACCATCATGAGCGTAATCGATTTCATTCTGAGGTAAGCAGCCCCGCAGACCGATGATAAGGAAGGGCCCGTCCCATGTTCAGTTTGGTTCTTTTCGTTCTTCTTTAATGAGTTTAGTCAATCTTGCTCCACTCGCCCTCATTCATGATCCTACTTTTAACTTACGCTTTTTCACTTCCTTCAACCCGGCCCATGAGGGCAAGAAGCGCAGGCCAGGAGCAGGTGCATACATATTTTCCTAATGCTTTTCCATCGGCTACTATAAGTGACCATTGCGCATCGAGCTTGTTTTGTCTTTATAAATAGACGATCACCCTTTCCTGCCCCGGCTTGCTCTGATCCGCCCGCTGTGCAATAGTCCTTTTTATCAACTGCAGCTTGTCCCAATCGAGCGAGTTGAAGAGAAGCTTTTCAAATCCTGCCCGATGATCATCTAGCAATCCTCCTCAGTTACTGGTTTTCAACTTTTCCATCTCCACTCTCCTGCAGGGAACAAGCGCACCTAAAACACAAAACATACTGTTTCGTAACATATATGCACTTCATAAATTCTGTCTGATTCGTATTCGTATTATTCCGTCCGTTCGTTTCTTCGTGTCTTTTGTTATTTCGTTTTATCTTCATTCAATTACTTTTCTCGTGCAGCAGAAACAGTTGTTAAGCAAAGACAAGCTGCAGCAGCAAGCAAAGCAGGCTTTGTTTTATTTGGAGACGATAGCCATCCTGCCCCAATTTACCGTTCCCCAACACCCATGCGTCGTCGTAAGTAATACGGATCACACCGCGAGTGAGCGCTAGAGAGTGTGTTTACCCTAGAGCGAACAGTATTCGAAGGGTATATCCTTGTGGGCCCTCAATTCCCCGGATGCTTATCGTTAGTGTAAGAGGTAAGAATTCTGAGCCCCACACCGTCGGGCTCTTGCTACATTCGTTAGTTTGTGCCTCTAGTTGCTCTTTCTTAGCCCTTAGCCTGTCTAACGCTTTTCGTCTGCTGTCCCTTTGCGTGCGCTTTGAGCTCCAGCGCTCCAGAATATCTGGATTAACGTCCGGATAGTAGTAGATGTTGTGTAGCTGGTCGGCGGGAAACGGCATGTTCTTGTGTATTCATCCTTCTTTGCCTTCTCTCTTTTCCGGTCTGCCATTCCCCGGCACCGCTAGTTGGCAGATCATTCTTCAACCATTTTTCAAAATGATAAGAAGACTCTTCAGCACGCTGATTACGGACTGTCCGCCACCGGGAGACTTTTTGCCCGCACCGATCTACCCCGGAAACAGCAGCAACAGTAACAGCAACAACAGTAATCAACATCAATCGGCATCTGGCGGTGCTGGACCGACCGATTCGGCGCTACCGTCCGCGTTTCAGCCTGCTGCTTCGTTACAATCGCTAGCATGGTTACACACGACCTCGCCCTGCTTCCCCGTGTCCGGAGATCGTATCGAGGTGATCCGCGAACCGACCGCCTTTTACAACACGTTGCTTGAGAAGTGTACAACCGCACGGCGTAGGATAATGCTCGCGAGCCTTTACCTCGGTACCGGTAGCCTCGAAACGAGACTCGTGCATGCGATACACGAGAACCTGCAGCGTAACGATCGGTTGCGTGTGAGTGTGCTGCTCGATTTCACGCGCGGTACACGAGGCGTCAGCAACAGTAAAACGACGCTCATGCCATTGGTGGAGGAAACGGACCACTTCCGGCTCTCGCTTTACCACACCCCGGTATTGCGCGGTATGACCAAACGGTTGGCGCCACCACGCTGGAACGAGCTGCTGGGCATACAGCACATGAAGCTGTATCTTATCGACGATACGGTCATCCTGTCCGGGGCGAACCTCTCGAACGATTACTTCACCAACCGGCAGGATCGCTACGTTATGATCGAGGATCGCCGTTTAGCCGATTTCTATGCACAGTTCCTAGATAAAGTGCAGGAGTTTAGCCTGACGGTTGGGCGTGACGGTGAAACGAGGCTTCATGACACCTGGACCATGCTACCGTACAAGTGCACCCAGTACGAGTTCGCCACCGAGGCCCGGGAGCGAGTAAGGACATTCTTCCGGGGTGTCATAGCAGAGCAGAGGAACCTCTTGCAACAACAGCAACAGCAGGACGACGGTGCCGATACGTGGATCTTTCCGCTGATCGAAATGGGACAACTCGGTATTCATCATGACAGTTTGGCAACGAAGCAACTTCTGTCCGGGTGTTTACGCGGTTCACGCTTACAGCTGGCCACGGGGTACTTTAATCTTACGGAAACCTATATGCGCACGTTGACGAACGATTGCCAGGCACAGTGCAACATCCTGATGGCACATCCGAATGTAAGTTTCGAGCATATTTTTCGCCAAAGTTCAATCCCTTTTATCGTTCCTTCTCTTTTCTCTTCTTTCTTTTCTGATGATCAGGCGAATGGTTTCCTTGGAGCAAAGGGTCCGGCTGGTGGCATCCCAGCCGCTTATTCGCTGTTGGCACGCAAATTTCTCGAATCACTACGCAGTTCCGGCCAAAGCCATCGTGTTGAGCTGTTCGAGTATGAGCGACCCGGATGGACGTACCATGCGAAGGGTCTGTGGTACTACCTACCTAATTCCACGCTGCCCAACGTGACCCTGATCGGTTCGTCCAACTTTGGTGAACGGTCCGTGCACCGGGATCTCGAGGCACAGATCTGTCTCGTAACGACTAACGATGGACTGCAGCGCAAGCTACAGGCAGAGTACGAAAATCTTCTTCAGCATGCGACGACAGCCGAAACAGATTTAGTCAATCGGCCCGTACCACGCTGGGTGCGGGCAGTCGTCGGGCTGTTCCGGAACTTTTTCTAATCTCCGTCTCAGCTACTCCTCGAGGCCTCGGGAATAGTCAATTGAATTGCATTGCATGGCGAGTGCAGCTAATTAATCGGCAGAAGGGCCGCGCCATAACCGTCAAATCTCTTGTTACGACGACGTTAAAATCAGTTCCTTGCATCGTCCGCTTCCGTACCTTACGCAGACCGCCGAAGAGTTACCAAAAGCAGCTGAGTGCGCAACCTCGCTTTCCCTTTGAAGTAGCACATTTTGTACATGTTGTTGGTTGTAAAATATTCGTTGGTTATTTTTCCTCTTTTTTTATTAAAGATTATACAGTGCTTAGAAGACGCAACCCCAACGATCGGTGTGATCCTCGGTATGCGGCGAACCTTAACCGTTTTATTCTGTAGCGTGTTTTTGTGTGATGGAAAGAAAAACGCACTCACCGGTCGAACGGTCTACAACTTGGCGAAAACAGGTGTTTCCTTGCTCTGAGACGCCATGATCGCGGTGAGGAAGTCTTCACTTTGTAAATTCAGCATGTTGATTTGCCGGATGTGATCCAATCCCTCCTGCACAGAATGATCACCTGAGAAGACGAGATTTTTCTTCGTTCCCTGTACCGCGATCGGACTTTTAGCGGCAATTTCCGTCGCCAGCTTGACGGCTCCATCGAGCATAGCTTCGCGTGTATCGAACAATCGTGACACCAGACCCTGCGTGTACGCTTCATCACTAGAGAACTTGCGCGCGGTGAACGCGAGTTCGCGCACCCAGCTATGGTTACCAACGACGCGCGGCAACCGCTGTAGGGCACCGACATCAGCTGCCAGGCCAATGTCGACCTCCTTCAGCGAGAACCAGGCATCGCGCGTAGAGTAGCGAATGTCGGCAGCCGTAATTAGATTAAGACCGGCCCCGATGCACGCACTATGTACGGCCACGATCACCGGTTTGTAGCAATTTTCGAGCGCACTGATGCAATCCTGATACAGCTTGATCGTACCCTCCAGCAGCCGGCCGCGTCGGCCTACCTCATCAATCGCGCCCAGTTCCTGGCCCAGCTTCATCATATCGAACAGATCGATACCGGCGGTAAAGTGCTTAGAGGTGCCGCCGGACAGCACCACGACCCGACAGTCCGGATCGTTGTGCAGCTGATCGAAGCAATCCTTGATCTCCGTCCACAGCTGCCGGTTGAAGGCGTTCATGCGATCGGGCCGGTTAAACTCGACATGCACCACGAACGGGCTCGGGCTGGACAGTTTAAGCGTTTGGAATTGATACTTTTCGGTACCGGCAGTGGCCGTTGCGCACATGTTGCGAGTGAGGTGTACTGCGGTGGATAGAAAACGGAAACATCACAGGTGAATAGAAGAGCATACCAGGTGAAAGTGGCTGCTTACTTACCTTTCGATTGGGTCATCAGCTTCAGTGAGGAGAACAGTTTAGTGCAAACTTGCATTCGGTTCATGTTGCAGATTTCTAATTATCGTGAAAAAAAACCCGTAACGTATCTCTTCCCGATTTTCTGGGTGAACTTTGGAACTTGCAATAAACGAGAGATAACGGGTTTCGGCTTAGTGTTCGTGAGCCCGGCGAACGGCGAAAACCGCCGTCGTTATGTTTGTAAACAAACGGCGCCCCATTCGCCTGTTCGCCTGCTCTGTGGTACTTTACCAAAAAATAGTAAAAGAATGTTTTAAACTTTTATTCCACTTCTTAGTGCATAGTTCAGATGGCGAAACATTCCAAAATACTAGTTTCGTAACACGCTCAAGACTGATCAGAATTCCAACCCACACACACACACACACCCCGACGACGTACAGCCGCGCCACTGCTAGTAGTAGTTTCAGTCCTGAGGCTAGAGATCAGCCTTAAGAAACTGTACCTCCTTAACGCTAGCCCCTCGTCGTCTAGCGCGTAGTCAATTAGTGTTTTCTCTCGGTTCACCATCACGGAGCGCAATTAACGGTGCACGACTATTGTTTCACCGTGCGTGAGGATAAAATTGTGTGTGAGTTTCCCAGTTTTTGTTACCGATAATCCTTTCTCTATACCGGTCCATTCTGGATCGCAATTGATGACGCGATAGTTGGGCAAGTTTTATCATAGTGTTTCGGGGGAGAGGGGATCTTTGTGTAGTTTGTTTTGAGAAGTGATTAATTTACTAAACCTTCTGGTGACCCTATTACGTGGAGTCTGTACTGTGTTAGCAGGATCTAAGCCTTGGATTCCCCGCCACGCATATCCGAGCTAAAAAGCCTGTGTAATTAGTGGCGCCCGAGAGCAGCGTTCTTTGCATAGTTGTGCAACAGGTTCGGTCGGCAGGTTGATCTCCAGGTAGCCTGGTGCGCACGGGTACACGAACGGGTACACGAAACGGGATTACGAATGGAATCCCCAAGAGTACGGGGTGCTCTACAGTGATAAGACGTGCATGTCGCAGTGATAGTGTCGTAAAATGACGAGAAAGGAAAAAAAGGAAGAAAACTAAACCCACAATCAGTGCGCGCACCCGTTCATGTTGCGTTGCTGCGAGATAAGTGAACCGGCAATCCTAGCCCGATCGTAAACGCTGCAAGATAGAGTGAAAAGCAATCAAACACAAATTGGAAGATAATGTTAATTACCGACAGCAGTTTTGATGAATGGGCAATAAAAGGAAAACGTTTTTCGCAGAAAAACAAGAAGAAAATCGTCAAACCGTTCCCGGAAACGAACCAGGACCTTCAGGCCGAAAACAGGCTCTGCCAACAACTGTGTGACTCAACCAATGACTCACGTGTTTCCTTTATTTCTTCTATTCCACAGCAAAGTAAGCGTTGAACCTTAATCGCATCGCCGAACCGAACTCGAGCATAGTAACGTAACGACGATCAACGAGTCATCGCCGTTGCCGAGACAACGACGATAGAATTTCGAGTGCAATGTCCTCTTCCTGTCCGGTGCTCAAGCTGCTGCTCTTCATCGGCTTACTGGTGCTGCAAGCAATCGCTACTTGCAAAGCCACCCTCATCGCAGATAATAATGACCGGCAAGTGAAGGAGCAGGCTGGGCTCGGTTGGGCGGTAACGTACGACCCTGCCAAGCTAACGGTGCACATGGGCACGGTACAGAACGTGACGATTCACATAGCGAACATCAACGACGCGGACCTTATCGATGTGCAATCGGTTCAGCTGCGGAGTGAGCGGGACCACGTGGCGACGGTTGAGAATGGTACGATCGTCCTGCTGAAACCCCCGGTGCCCACCGTTCCATGGTTTAGTGGTTCACTGAACATCGTGGGCAATTTTCTGGGCCGAACGGACTTCTTCGTGGAGGTGGTACACAAAAATGGTACCACGGAGCGCGTATCTACCGACACGCTGCCAGTCACGGTGATCCGTCAGGAGCGTGTGATCGACCACGTGTTTACCGGATCGGTCATTCTGTTGATCTCGATCCTGTACATCAATTTCGGAGCAGCGCTAGATCTGGGAGCACTGAAGCAGATCCTTCGACGTCCCGTCGGTCCGGTGATTGGTTTCCTATGCCAGTTCGTGTTCATGCCACTGTTCAGTTACGGTCTGGGCCATTTACTGTTCCCCGATAGCTACGAGCTACAGCTGGGACTCTTCTTTACTGGTGTGTCGCCTGCTGGAGGCGCATCGAACATCTGGACGGTGGCATTAGGCGGTAATCTGACGCTCTCGATCGCTATGACCACTATCAGCACGCTCGCAGCATTCGGCATGATGCCGCTGTGGATATTCACGCTCGGCCGTACGATCTTCGAACGAGCGAAGCTTGGTATACCGTATAGCCGTATCGCCTACACCGCCATCGGTCTGGTGGTGCCCATCAGTGCCGGGCTGGTGATACAGCGCTGTTGTCCTCGCTTTGCGCGGCTGCTAGTACGCATTCTGAAGCCAATGGCTGCCCTGCTGATTCTGTTCATCGTCATCTTTGCGATCGTCACCAATCTTTATCTGTTCGAGTTGTTCTCCTGGCAAATCATCGTAGCAGGGCTGGGGTTACCCTGGGTGGGGTACTGTGTCGGATTTCTGGCCAGCCATCTGTTACGTCTCCCGCTAGCCGATTCGCTAGCGATCTCGATCGAAACGGGCATCCAGAACACGGGTATTGCCATCTTTCTGTTGCGCTTTGCGCTCGAGCAACCGGCTGCCGATCTTACAACTGTCATTCCTGTGTCTACTGCCATTATGACCCCGTTGCCGCTGCTTCTGCTGCTCATTGGTTTGCGGATACATGAACGGTAAGCAAACGGAGCGCCATTCCGCCACCCGTTGAATGTCCGTTAGATTAGTAGGCCGGCCCACTAGTTGCTATGTGATCATCGAGCAGAAGCCCGTTTCATTTCATTGCAGATCGAAGAGACGCGCTGAAGCTAGTCTAATCCCGAAGAATAACTCCGAACCGGTCACACCACCGATTGCGGAGTAGGAATCTTCTAAACACGTACCGGAGGAAAAGGACAAGCACACCATACCTGCATCAAAAACGTTACATTCATCAAATAAACATGGGTTGTTTCTTTACATTATGAGTTTATTCCCACGAGATATACCCCAAGAACGCCCGCTTCCTATCAATCCCGCATCTCACCCTCCTCGTCCTCATCATCGATACCGCGTATGTAGAGCACGTTGTTACACCGGATCAGCACTTCGCCGAGGTGCCCCGTGTTTTGCCCATCGACAAACTCTTCCGTGTTGGCCAGCTGCATGTTCATGTAGCCATCAACCGACACCAGGAAGCCCTTGTACTCGTGGCCCCACTTTAATTTGATCATCACCGGTTTGCCCGTCAGCCCGTTCAGGAACGGCTTCGGATTAATGGGCATTGCCGTCGCCATCGTGTCTGTTGTTTACGCTTGCGGAGTTACTTTTGAGAAACGGGAATCCACGAACAGTCCTCCGGAATGTATGCTATAAGGAGAACGTAGATGTCGTAAAATTGCACACTCCACTATATCTTCACTAAACTTACGAACGCAACGAGCAGTTTTGTTGGCGCAAAATCGTATTTCAGCTATTATCCTTGGGCGTCTTTTTACTCGATGCGTGTTTGCAAAAAAAAAATGCCGGCGATCCCAACCTGTCATCTGAGCTGTTCACTTTTTAGACCGTTTTGGGTTTTAGAACTCTTTCAAACAATACTTTTCGCTGGATTTCTATGCCAGTTGCAGCTGGGAGTAAAACTCTATTAAAATAAACCAATTTCCACTAAATAACGCTCATCAAGCTGATTGAAAACGGAGCGATAGTAGTGAAATAAACCTTCCCCAACGAATACACAATTTATTTGTTCCGAACTGTAGTTTCACTCTTTCTCACCATTTTTGCTTTGTTTCTCACTAAGCATTTGACCGAACGCCACAGGAGTTATCCTTCGTCCAAGGAGTCGCTGGAGTAAAAAATATTTGTTTACACCTGGCAGACTGGTGCAGCGCGGCATTCCGAATTTTCGTCGACCAAAAAGAATCCCAGTAAAAGAAAATCTCCAGTAATGACCACATTCACCGGTACCACGGTAAGTGAACGAACGAATGCATCACGAAACCAGCGCCTGCATAATCGTGGGATCCGTTTTTTAGGCACCCCAACCACCGCCACAAGTAACCGGTGGCGACGATCTCGGCCCGATACGGTTGCCGGTCGATAGTGAAACGTACCAGTTTGATGATTGGACCATCTCGTACACCAAATCCCATATCCTGAAGAGTGTCTGCGTGAACGATAATCGATGCGTGGCAGGAGACGAGGGTTGCTGCGAACTGTGCGTTTACAACTTCCAGCTCGAACTGCCCCACCTGCCGGACATGGTGTTTCACCGGAATGTGCTGCGGCTGTGCCACAGCTCCGGGGCCGTCCTAGAGTTCCGACCGATCGATGCACTAAAACGAGTGCGCAACGAGAAGCCCGAGCTGAAGGTGGCCTGTTCCGACGAGTGGCGCGAGAGCCGCCCGGAGGCTTCGCAGGCGCTGGAGAAGGTGAAAGATTTCGACTGGTCGTTCACGACGGATTACTCGGGCACGGTGAACGAGCGGCTCCGGGTAGAACCGACCGAGCAGCGCATCGATATGCTCAAGCTGAAACGCCGCGAACCGATTCTCTTCTACCACGATCTCACGCTGTTCGAGGACGAGCTGCATGATCACGGTATCTCGCTGCTGTCGGTGAAGGTACGCGTCATGCCATCCGGCTTTTACCTACTGCAGCGCTTCTTCCTCCGTGTCGACGGTGTGCTGATACGCGTACACGAGACCCGGTTCCACTACGAGAAAGGTAACGACTATCTGCTAAAGGAGTTTACGCATCGCGAAGCACGGGTCGAACAGCTGAAACAGGTCCATCCAGCTCTGTTTACCGACCCGAACGAAATCGTACAGCATCTACCGGTCGTACGGCAAGTGAACGAAAAGGTTACCATCGTCAGCGCAACCACTTAATAACCGCTAGTTTTGTTATTTTAAAGTACTTCATGTACCACATTTTTATGTCCACTTTTTTCGAGCCTAGGGAGTCACCATAGTAAGAGAGGTTGATTGAAATAAAAAGGAAAACGAACAGCGCATCTATTCATCAAAAGGACAGTGCAATGCCGCTCGCTGCCTAGTTTGGTAATATCACACCTTCGGAGTCGCGCTTCGCTGTACGTTTCCTGCGGGCCTCCTCCACCTGGAAGATATCCTTGGAGTACTTCTGGTACTCGCCAATGCACAGTGATAGTGTACTTAGAGCGTTGAGTGTCGCTTCCACAAACACCTGTTCATCATCGAGAAATTCGCTCACCGGTACTGCAATAACGATAAACAAGTGGAGAAAATTAAGAAAAAATCTATCCTTCTGTTTTAAAGGCCATCGACAATTACCAAATGTCGCTGGTTTGTAGACGGAGAAGAGAGAGGGTTTCTGCACCTGGACCTGCATGGCTCGTAGCGATAGACACCCGTATTCACTGAGAAGCTACTCAAATAAAGGAATGGAATTCGTTAAACAGTTCATCTCCCGTCGTGCCAGCGGAATAAACACGCCATAGCTTACCTCGACCAGTTGGCGCAGATGGAATGGGGACATCATATTGAAGCGTACGTATAATGCTGCCAGCGTGACGCCCGGATTGGATACGGTGTATAGCAGGATCGCAGTAAGCCACCGGTATAATAGTCGCTTGTTGACCATGCCGTTCAGCTGAATCCAAGGAGCCATCGAGAGGAGGACGGGTTGACTGGGTTCATTGCTAAAAAAACAAAGTGGCCGGAGTATGCTATGTAGTAGGGATAGCTGGGTAAGCCTTATTCGCCCGCTTCTACTTACACCTCTTCCGAAGAACCAGGTGTTCCCTCCGCATCTTCATCGTCATCGTTGTTATCTTTCGCCTCTGCGTCAGATTCTCCCGAAGCGTCATCACAGGCCATTTTCCGTTTCTTCTCCTTTCCCTGACCGGCCGCCGTTGGTTGGGTTTGCTCTAGCTTTCGTTTCTTATGGCTACTGGCACTGGACGATGGGCCAGCTGGTTCCTCGACGGTATCTGGCCGAGTCGTAGGCCGTTCTTCTGGTGACGTATTAGTGGGCAGGTAGGATCGAACCAACCACTCGTTCACATACCGCCAGTAGACGTAGGTGATGGTACGCACGCCGGTCCGCAGCAATACCTTCATGTTCCGAAGCCGCTCCAAATCCTGCGCAAGCTGCTCATGATTGACGTAAGCGGTTCGCAGGTCGCGAACCGTCGCTCCAAGCTTACCTTTCCCTTCAATGTACGTCAGCAGTTCGCTCGCTGGGGAGTTACGCTCTATCAGTCCAAGTGTTTCTTCTAGTAGCGGTGCAAGCTCAGTCAACGGCCAAATCACCTCACTCTCCAACGCCAACAGTATCGCACGACGCCGTCGTGCTCCCTCTGGAAGATAATGGAGCGGCACCGTGGTGTTACCGTACCTTACTACCAGTTCTGTTTGCTCTACACTCGCTTCATCTCCGGTGGACAACTCCGGCGGTGGTGCTGGTGGTGGCGGACGCAGGTGAATGTGCATCTTCATCGAGACAATTTCGTAAAAGTTATGCAGCTTGTGCACTTTTGCACTGAGTGCCCTCAGCAGGCCGACCGTCGGGCGGCCAATATCGTTGCCATCCTTTCCGGTAACGACGATTGCCGAAGCACCGGCTGCTGGTGGCACTAACGATGCTCCCGTTCCACCAAACACATCGGACCCTCCTTCATCTTCTGCCTCTTCCTCGGCATCGCACCGAACAGCACCTTGTACCTCGCACCGATCGAGCCACCGGTAGTCGGGCATTTCGGTATCGAACCGCAAACACTCACCCACCAGCTCGGCCATATTGACCGGCGAATGATGGTTCAGCGAGGCCAGACGCTGCTGCTCACGATTCACATCACGCTTTCGCTTCTCGGCACACCCGTGCTGGTACTTGGTGATGTACTTGCCGAAGAACAGTAACAGATTGTCCTCGCGTACATCGAACAGTAGGGCCGGATCGGTACGCGTTGCCCGTGGCGCCATGTGCTTTGCCCGTTCCATATCATGTCGTTTGATGCGTTCGAGCAGGTCCTCGCGGTCACGCACGAGGGCAAGACACCGTCGTACCAGATCGTGATCACCGACGACATCGATGATTCGACAGTTCGGCAAGGAACACTGCACTGGTCGCTGCTCGTCAATTTTGAACGTCTGAGCCAGTAAGCGTCGGCCACCGGTCGATTGCAGCTGATCGAGTAGACAGAAGAAGTGGAAATACTCGAGCGGTAGCTTTAGCAGTTGTTCGATCGGATGGGCCAGATAGAGGAAAGTAACATCCCGTTTGTCCACAAACCGTAACTGTTTCGTACCGTTGCCCACCGTGGCCGGTGGATTCTTTTTTGTCCGGGTCTGCTGTTTGCCAGTGACCGTTGGCTCGGGTGGCTTCGGGTTTTCATCGGGCACGATCGTACCACCCGGTACCTTGGCGTCGGGGTTCATCTCGATGTAGTTCGCTGGTTGATCGATCCGAAGATCGAGCCACCGATCACCACCGAAGGGGCAGGCGGCAATCAGTTCACCGAGCAGCAGCACCAGACCATCGGAACCATCCTCAAACGTGTACGGTTCGTCGCGAACGAGCAACTTCACGTACTGGCCAAAAACGGGCACAAACAGTTCCAGCGGAATGGATGTCGTTAGCTGCTGCTGATAGCTGATCGATACGTAGCACAGTTCATCCTGACGTGTCAGTATGCGACCGAGTACCACCTTGTTGGAGGCCTTTACGCACTGTGTCACCGAGACGACCTGCATCGAGCGTAGCTTCCACAGTGCTCCGATTAGCGCCCGATCGGGGCACTGCCGGTAGATGTACTGCAGGCGACCATCTGCCGCCGAACGCCGGCTATTTGCGATCGCACTGTGCATCACGATCGTATACTTGTACAGCTGTATCTCCTCGATCGTCTGGGGATCACTGTCCATGTGAAGCTTCCTTTGACTGCCACCGCCACCACCACCACCTCCGATCGTTTCGATGACATTATACCGACGCAACAGTTCATCGAGCGTTCTCGGAAGACGCTCGATACGCTTCCGCCCGTCACCCTCGCCATCATCAAGCGATGGAGGTGCGCCATCGCTCTGATACCGCCCTGTACCAGGATGACGACCACGGCGGACACGAAGGCCTGCCGGGCCCTTAGTCGAGAAGGATTCGTTCGAATGTTCCTGCAACACCGTGCTTCTCAATAGCGCTACCAGCCTTATGAAGTGAATCTGTAGCGCCTGTCGGAACTCCTCCTTTCGGGGAAAGTACCGGCGCAATTTCACCACGAACCCGGCTCCAAACTGGCTCGTGACGCTGGGATGTAGCTTGCTTTGCTCCAGGTACATACGCAGCTGCTCGGCCACGTGCGGCAGATGACGCACCATATACTGCAGCCGACGTCCGCAGGCGTTCGACGTTTTGCACTGTGCCCGGGCACACGACCAATGTAGAATATCGCGTATCGTCGTCATACTGATCGTGGCGACCGGGCGCAACGGATCACCGTAGAGATACATTAACGCTACCCGGCACATCAGCAGCACCTGATCCTCGGATTCGTCCCATTTCGAGCGCTGCTTAGTCATTAGTCTTAGCGCCCGCCGGTCGACCTCGTCCAGTATTCCGCGCCGTGACATCTGCTGCTTGCGCGGTTTCACCACACGCCGGCCCAGTTTCCGACCCTGGCGAATAGAATTGCGGCTCAGCAAAGGCATAGCGACGCCCGATGAGCCGATCACCTGCCCCGCCCGCTCGTTGGCTTTGACACCAACACGGTACGCCAGCTGACGTTTCTCTATGCCTCCCTTGCCAAGACGACGGCGGACTACCTTTAAGCGGAGCTTTTCTACCGGAACGCATAGATTGACGCGCTTGTTCCAGTTCGATCGTAGATGCACGAATAAGGATGAATCCATGCCGGCGGCACCACGCCCGTCACCGGGCGGTAGCGTACCGCAATCGTTCACCGGGCCGGATTCTATCGAGCACGTACTAATGGCGGCCAGCATCGCGGGCTTATCCTGTACCTTCTGCACGAGCACCTCTTTTCCGATCGCTGTCGAGCGGATGTTGATTTGCGTATTTTTCGAAATGTCGTACAATCGGTCCCAGTATTCGTACACATCGGCAAGCGTCTCCAGCTGGAATGTTAGCTGATCGTACTGCCGTTCCTCGATCTCGATATAACCGGGGCGGGAGGGTGTCGTATCGAGCAGTGACACGTTCCGGCGCACGTACACGAACGTTTGATCGCGTGCTTTCGTCAGCTGCGGTCCTATTTGCATCAGGCCGGCCCAGCACAGTAACTTAACGAGATCGTAGATTAGGTGGACGTAACGGCGACGCTGGAACAGCTGGGCACGTATGTTCGGTGGTAAATGTCGGAGTGGGATATATCGACGCACCGGATGATCCAGATAATATTCGAGCTCGTTCGTGTAGAATGCATAGGTACTGATGGAGCAGAACATCGTCAGGGGCATACGGGCCGTCAGATCGAGTAGCAATGACCAGCCGGAGGTACCATCGTACCCATCGTACCGGCTAAGCGGGCTAACGAACATCTTCCAATCGCTCGCATCACTGTACACCGGTACCCGCTCGTGGGGTTCCAGCTCACTAAGATCCACCTCCGACAACTCACTCGGGTCGATTTCCGATACATCGGGACGAAGGACGTAGGTAAGGTAGAACGCGTACTCGTGAAACAACCGCATGCGCATACACTTTGCCAGGCAACCCGGATATCCACGACATCGGTTACTAGACGGTCGTGCCTTCGTTGTTGCGATTAATGCTGCTGTCGCCGCTGCTGCGGCTGCAGCACTTCCTGATGTGTGCATCTT
Organism: Anopheles darlingi; assembly: GCF_943734745.1. Taxonomy (NCBI): domain Eukaryota; kingdom Metazoa; phylum Arthropoda; class Insecta; order Diptera; family Culicidae; genus Anopheles; species Anopheles darlingi. Next base: position 24,948,224 of record NC_064874.1, on the reverse strand, counting down.
GGCTATTTCCTGTTCTTCTTTTGCGGTCGTTGTTCGGACAGCAAACTGGTTTCGTAGCAGTGCCACCTTGCTCTGCAGTACCGAACTGTCTACTGTGACGGACGGCAAACAAACAAGCATCTGTTGTATCTCGCGCTCCTCGCGCCGCAACTTAACGTGTGCGAGCATCACCAACCGATCAGTGGCGAGTCGTGCGAGCAATCGCAGCACCGATTTGCCACACATCCGATACGTGTATCCATTGACCATTTCGACTTGATTGAGCTTCTTCAGAATACGGCGAGGCTCGATAACCGGTTCGTGCTTCAGCAGCTCCAATATGAAGTTACAGCGACCCAACAACCGTTCATTCGCCTTCCGGAAGTTGCTCGTTATGCCTTGAATCGGTTTAGCTAGCTCCAGCTCGTATGAGAAGCTAATATCAGTTACGATGTCGGTCTGCAGCTTGCCGGTGTCCATCGCACGGGAGCTTACGGAAGCACTATCCAACGACTCTGCATCCGCATCGACGTTGGTGGCATCAGTACACTTGACACCGCCTGCTTCAGGCAACCCTGAAGCACTCGCACTATCCTCCAGAATGCTCTCATTCGATTCTTCTTGTGGCGGCTGCTTTTGATATTCCAGCACGCTGCGTTGCAACGACACGAACTGGGACATCTCTCGCTGCAGGTTCAGTGACACAGACATACGGCCAGGAAGGAAAAATCTGTTGAAGAAAAAGCCAAGATCATTAGATAAAGGCGAATACAGTCAGTCTCGTGATTCAATTACTTGGCGGTTCGCTGACGTCCCTCGTTGAACGATTGGCTTTCTACGACCTTCAACCGTAGCAGGTTCCGCACGATGCTGCGAGCATTCAACCGATCGAGACCGAGCGTGGTCGCTAATTCGGACTGGGAAATACCAGATGTGCCACTCTTACCAATGAGCTCGTACGCTAGTCGCAGCAACGGTTTGTCGACGTACAGTGCGCTACTATCGGCCCGGGCAAGAAATCCTTCTCGAGCGTCCTCCTCGGTACCGTCGCGACACCATACCTCATAGATGTCGGTGGTCGGATCAACGAGGCGCATAACGCGTACTGACTTTTCGTCACCCTTCTTCGACATCCAGTCGCTGGCCGGAGCAGTGGGATAGAGCGTCCGGTACGGGACCGTCTCATCCGTGCGCACGAAGCGCGCAAATTCGGGCGAGCGGAATATTTTCTTCGCTTCCGTTTTTCCGAGCACCAGCTGCTTGATTTCGCCATAATCGGCCATATGGTACGGTCGATTCTGCAGTTCGTTCACAACGCGCTCGACAACGAGCTGTTGGCGGGTTTTCATCTCACGGTAGTACCGTGGCAAATGAAACAGCACACCCTGCGTGCTGGAATCGCCCGTGCGCATGCAAAACGTTTGGCGTGTAACAAGTTTGGCCCCACACAGAACCTTCCGGTTGTAGTACAGCGTGCTAGAATCGCGTGTCATTTCTAGCAGCGAGAACCGTCCTTGTGATGTTTCACCGTTGAAACGTGAGCGACCGATCCACTCAAGCATGCAGTACTGGATGCCCGTGAGTTCGGTTGTGCAGTTGCCGGGGATGAGAAAAGATTCCCGTAGCCGCTGAGAAGCGACTATCACGAAACGGCGACCATAGCTAAAGAGAAACAATAACGGATGACTTCACAGATCACTTCAAATACCTCCGTGACATGGTTGCCACTTACCGCTGCTCGACCTCTGTCCAGCTGATCGACTGCAGTTCATCGCGTGGTATCGGTGACCGTGTTTCGTACTCTTCACACGATCCCCGTACGCCATTGCGCTCGATCAGATTGTAGCGAAACCGATGGCCCGGATACACCTCCGGAAGCTGTGGTATTCCCGTTTCCGCATCGACGTACGCAAACCGATCGTACGGTTGGTGCGGGTTACGTTCGTTCAGCAGCAGATGGAACTCAAACTCGGGATTACGAACAATCTGGGGCCACAGGGTGTTCGATAGCTTGGTGGGTATGGGAAGCGATAGCTTCATCCGCTGAGAGATATTGTACCATAACGCTAAACGAGGGAGAATGGTTATTTGATGACTAATCTGGGAGAACGCATGCACTATCCTGGCTACTACTCACTGTCGAGTGTGGTCCCTTCTAGCCCTTCGAGGCTGATCTCTTCATCGAGGATCGATGCTATCGAGGCGTTTGGCAGCATTATGAATAGCACTGCATTAGAATATCGTTAATTCACGAACGTGGCCGTAATACCGTACGCACTTGTTAAAGAACCGGCAGGAGCGATGAAGAATGAATGTAAACAATCAAATTGGTAACCGACATCTCAACCGAGCTTCATAAACGCGTCGAGCAGAAGCCCTAGTAGCAAAGATGCAAATATTTGCCGGTTTTCGAGCGAGCGGTTATTAAAAAGCGAAGACGGAATATTTTGGAACGATCTCTAAAAGCCAACCTTACCTTCGTTCCCTCAAGTCTATAAACCAACAAAAGAAATACGAGTCATGTTTTTTATTTTAAATTTTTCATTTTTTTCCTTTATTTTCAAAGATTTTACGATTTTTTTACTCATTTATTCGTATGATAGTAATACCATTTACACTCGAAGCAGTCCCGAAACTCTTTCGCGCCCCACAACGCATGCATGTATTGCCTGAATGGGGGCACAAGCATCGGCACCACCTCGTGCGTTTTTACTACATCGGCCACGTTTCTGCTGTTGCAAATGTTTATGAAATACGTTTTCACACTAAATATAGTAGACTGTAATTCTATGCCGTTCTAAAGTAAGAGAAGGGGGATAGTAGAGGCTGGGATGGAACAGGACAAGTGAAGTTCAGATGGTCGAATGTTGTTTTTGTATGACACCGGAACTCGTGACACGCATACACATACACACACCCACTCTGGCGGACCCCCAAATATTATACATGTCGGCGGTAAAATGTTGCAGTCATAAAGCTGCAGGGACAGCGGGCTGGAGTGCTGCGCAAATATATGCTCAAGGTCCTTGTCGATAATCTGCGGTTGACCGAGATGGATTCATTTTTAAGAAGAGAAGAAAAACCGTACCTCTCCCCTTCTCTATGCATTGCTATGTAAGATTTGAAAATGGAGGATTAGTTTGAAACGGTCACATCTGGTTTTGATTTTTCCCTTCATATCCCCTCTTCCCTATCTGCAGGAGTCGACATTGTTTTCGACCCACGAATGAATCTACATTGATAGCATCTTATCATGCTGTTATAATTTGCTCTGGGCTAAGTAATTACCACTGCATTAGGATACACGCGGCTTGCGCTTAATCATGGGACAATCATCTTCAGAAGTAACAATCGCGCTAATAATGAAACTAGTCCCCACTGATCTAAAATCCAATTATTGATTGACCTGCTATCGTGGCTTCGCTGCACGCGTTATCGAATTGCAGATAGGCGCGTTACTTTTTTTACATTGTTTTCTTTTTATTCGTTGCAGTTACAGTTTGGCTCTATAAGAGAGTAAGGAATAGATAAAATTTATGTGTGCGAATATATAGTGGCTTTTCATAGTACACCACACACTCTTGAACATCAATAGAATCGCGATGTTGCTGGGTAATTACTAATTACAATTCATCCTACACACATGCGCGATTTACATTTGGGAGGAATTGAGTAGATGTCGCGAGAGTGATGTTTTAAGAATTCCATTTCATTGTTTTATGCTTGCTGACTTGCGCAGGTCGTTGCTACATTTAACCATTCGGTAAGGGGCTACTACGTACCCTACCTTCTTGGTGCTCGTGTTCAATGGAAGGAAAATGCAAAAAACAAAGCAAAGATACG
>NC_064874.1:24924402-24936902 GCF_943734745.1 Anopheles darlingi | reverse complement strand
TTTAGTTCGTCCATTTTTCCGTTTCGTATTCGTTTCTGCCAAATACACCTACTCCTTATTGCCATTGCACACGTGCGTTCTAGTTGCAGCGAAAATAAACGCAAAGGACACCTTCATAAATGGGGGTGTGAGAACAAAATGGCCTCGTACGTACTGTAGTTATGCATTCGGATTATTCTTTCTCGAATTTGAGATGACAAGTGCATTTCCTAAATGTTTGTGGCCGACAGCGAGCTTATGAACAGAATAGTGTGTATATTTAAAGATAGCTGACTGGGTTTTAGTTGCGTAGGATCGATGGCAATATTAAAGAAAGCGATTACAAATGATTGATTTCTCTTTGTCAAGATAATAGACATATTGACCAGACATTCTGATGGTATTGCGTGGTTGAACAATAAAACAATAATTACTCTGCATGAAGCGTGCGGAAAGGATACTACTATTATAATTTACCAATCAAACAACTTTAAGTGTGCTTCTACATGTGATTATTTAGTATCATTCTGCGCGGTCTCGATTCATCTTCGTTAAAGGTAGGAATTCTGGTAATAATTACAATTGGCATAACATATGGACCACGACGGTTGATCTCATTACGTCTCAAGCACGCCGTTTCAACAAAACAGCATGCGCTTAAGAGAACATTATAGCAATCTCATCTTAGTCCTGTTTTGTTTTGTTACCTTAAGAATGTTTCATTCGAAAAAGTGTAAACTTGGCACCAATAGAGTTGAAAGAGTACGTAAACTATGCAAGCATAGGTTACCCACACCCGCTCCTCCTGCGTTCTAGCCGTTGATTCCGGGTATCGCATGCATTCGCATATTTTTAACCATTTATACACGCGTATCGTACTTTAATTGACTATAATACCGCCTATTCTTGGCCAGTCCCATGTTTGTCTGATTTCGTGTCGTTTCTGGTTATGTTTTGGGCCATTTTCAAACTAAATTTCTATCACACGTGCCACATACAACTTCTATTCTGCCTACCTTGGAGTCGTCCCTTACCCAAAAAAAAAACAAAAAAACAAAAAACGATTACCTCAATACGAATAATCCGTAATTTAGTCTACCTTCATCATGGTGCATTATCGGAAAGTAGTGTAATGTGCGTAGTCTGGGGTAAATTGCAATTAATTCCTTTGGGTTTTTTTCTGTCTCAATTTCATTTAAATATGGGCGTTTACTTGAAAGTTCAGCAACCGACCACTTCTGTGGCAATACGGTATAAGATTGTGGGTAAAGGCAGTCGTAGGGGGTGTAACTGGCATTGGCGCGTTTGGAGACATGTGAAATATGCTGGAATACAAAGCAAGCAGTAAGGGCTTTATACATCCTTCCATACCCAGAGCAATGTTTCGTACGTCTGGTTAACTTGAAACCCACAAATGCTCCCTCTGCCCCTTTCTGTCGTCTGCTATATTGGGAGTACTGAGGTATCCAGTTGACTACCATTGCATCGAGATTTTGTTGTAATTTTAGCTTGTAATGCGCAAATCGCTCGTTTGTATCATTCGTTTATCTTCTGTCCTTGGGTTGTTTCTTTTGTTGTAAATGGTTATTTCGCTTAATCTTGCGCAATAATGTTTTGGCTTAGCTCCATCGGTAAATATACTTTCAAAGGTAACTTGCTACTACTTCTGGGTTAGTTTTTTTAACATCCTAATGGCATTTGATTTTGAACGTGGTTTTCCCGGTCATTCTGTGTTGTTACTGTATTTTTTTATTGCATGTATATAGTTGTATTGCTTCTTTTTTAATTCATCGCCGTCAACCTGGGCTTTTGCGGCATTGCTTTTCTTTTTCAAATACTACCAGGGCATTTATGCTGTCCATCGCAACGTAATGAAACAGCCTTTAACTGACGTATTGGTGTATCTATTATTAATAATAGGAAGCAAATGTGTGTTAAGTACCATTCTTCAACCTCAGAAGTCAACACTATCGAAAACTACAGTTCTTTACTTCGCTTCTAATTCTAGATTCTATAAAAAATCTAACTTCAGCTGCTTATTGAATATTGGAAGGCGTGTATTAAGGGTTCTCTCTCTCTCTCTCTCTCTTTACTTTCTATTTACTCTCCCCAACCGTTCGTATCCTCCTCTCAAGACATTTTCTCCGTAAGTTCTTTTCTGTTTGTGTTTACAAGATCCGCTCGATCATCACTTTTACTGTCTTCGTTTCGCTATCATGTCTATCATAAGAGATATCCTATCATATAATATGATGTTCAGTATATATGTAAAGTGGTACTTTAATTAAACATTTGAATTATTTTTCTAAATATCACTACTCGTTTCGGTAACGCATTTATAGGTTCCTTTCTTTTAGGATGGTTAGAACTTTAATTTGAAGCCAACCACCGTTACTCTGAACGTTGGCAATCACTCTCTGCAGAGAATATCATATATTTTCCCTTGCTCTATCTTGTTCGGTTGGATGTCTCACATTGTTTCCTGATTTCGAGAAGGCAGGAACAACCAATTGATAATACCAAAAGTGTTTATGTAATAGAAAAAAAGAAAGCGGTAAATATTTCGATAAAATTAATAAGAAAATACTGAATAGTATAGGCAGAAACTTTAATTTTAATGGGGAGAAAAGCGGTTGTAAAATTAGTTTAAATAAAATCCGTTCATAGAATGAGCCAAGTTTCCAATGATTCCGATCACATTCTTCTGCCGCTCTTTTTTAGCAACAATTTTTTTGCATTTCTTTACCTTTCTGAAGCAGGTTTTCTTCACATACTGTTTCGGGCCTCCGTTTTGTAAGTACTTCACAGCACATATGTTATCGCCGATTGGTATCGGTAAGGCGTCTGGTCTTTTGCTTGCGCTATTGCAGATGGTATGGTAAGTAAAATTGTTTTAACAATGGGAGCAGGGCAGAGAAAACCCATGTGAAACATTCAATTGAAAAACTTCATTAACTCATGACATTCCCTACTAGTCTCGTTTAATCAAACTATCAGAAAATAAGTTCGAAGGGTCTACCGTGAAGATTCACTCCAACATCATTCAAACCGCGGATGAATTGTTTTTCGATCGTATAATGGTAGTACGAGTTTCGACTTGGCTTGAGTAATAATTTATCAATTTATACGTTCCGTCTTAACAATTGTAGTACGGATTCTGTGTTTGTTGATGGTAACAATAGTAGAGCAATAAAAGAGCGGTAGGATAGTCATACTGAGCAATATTCTAATACCAAATAGTAAGAGAGGGTTAGAGGAGTCCAATGATCAGCTTTATGCTTTAGCTTACGTACACTCATGCGTCACCCTCACCTTCGCTTGTTTCTACGTACAAATGACTCAAATTGGAAACAGTCTCGTCTATAGATAAGTAAATTTGGTATATAAAGATTTTATGTTTAATCAAACTACCATACAAGTGTATGCGTTTTTTTGGCATAAAGATACGATCAAGAGATTGCAACTCGCGAAGGAGTGCTTGTGTGCGCCTTTCGCAAAGATTCTGCCAATTCAATCGTTATTCGGGATGAGATGTGAGTGTATATCGTATGTACAAATATCATGGAACTCTTCGATTCCATCGAATCCTTTGCAGTACAAGATACGATAACTGCTGTCTAGTTTCTTCTTTTTAATTTGGTTTCGCGTTTTCCCTTTTGTTTAAGAAAATCTTCCACTCTTTTCTTAGTGCCGTTTCGCCGCACTCGAATCGTCTCTTAAATAGTTGGCACTATTTGATTCGTTGGTTTGTAAATATAATATATATGTATATACTTTATATGTATATATATGTTTAAGGCCAGTTATTGTTTTCAATATAAATTCTTAACACACGTTCCTCTGTTCGCATTTTCTTTTACGCTGCATTAATCATTCGTCTTACGTAAGTTCTCCTCCGCATATTGCTGTTGTCTTTCTAAGTTGATAACAAACGTTACTTAACTAGAGTCTATCGGTTCAGTATTGAAACGGGTTAATATAAATTATTATGTTTGATTAATTCGAACTGCCACTACCAGGAACACGCTAGGTAAAGTTTTCTTGCTTTCTGCTTCTTATGTTTCACTCCTATAGCTCGCGACAGTCAAGGAGACGCTGATGATGCTGAGGGCTGCGCGGCATGCACTAGGCAACATTCGCGAATCATTTGCAGCTATGGGTTGCTCAAGTTCTAAAGAGAAACTACTTATGTTTCTTGTTTCATCTCTTTTCAAGAGCAATCCGATCTGGCTCACTCTATCCTACCTTGGTTGTCCCGCCATCTGTATGGATTATTTCGTTAATTATTGTCCTAAGGATATCTTATTACAAAAAAAAACTCAAGAAAACCTTCAAAACAATCAACGTACAAACGGGTGTGTTTTACTGTTGCTTATAATAGCCTTCAATCTTTACGTTACTGTTACATTTCATAGGTGCATTGCTCTATCGCTACAACGCTTTAGAATAATTGTTAATATTAGAGTCTCGGCAGCTTCCCTCTTCCTGGCTGCGTTTGGCCTTTGGCCTTTCTCCTCCATTTATACAACATTGACCTGCCTCTAGAAGGACCTCTTTTTTGTTGTTATCATAATAGTTGCTTGTTGTTCTCGTTGTGTGTCTTTAAAGCCTTGTATCTCGAATCACTGACTCGTTTCGTGAATCGCGTGAAATGATGTAGTTTGAATACTAAAGAGAATACCTTATTATAACGTATCTTTTTTCATTGTCTATCATTTTACCCTCCTCTAGGTCTAGGGATGCTCGAGATGCACTTTCTATCACTATGGCCTGCCGAGTCTGCCAATGTCCATATTCCAGAGCAACAGTGTCAACGAAGGAAGAAACTGTAGTAGTAGTAGTAGTAGTAGTTATTGTTGTAGTAGTAGAAGAAGAAGACTAGTAATCATAGCCATCCGTTGCGATCATTACGAAAGCAAGACTCTAATGGTATTATTCAACTGTAGGCATTACCATTTCCACATCCATTCCGTGTTTACGAGTGTACAGTAACGTCCCCACGATCCAATCGCAGTCATTGATGTGCTTTCCCCGTATAAAACACTTCATTTCAAGGATCGCTTAGTAACTGGCAGGGGTGTAAGGCATTTTCCGTGGCTTTCGTACCGCTTCCATTAGTGGGAAGGAGCACGTACTGAGACGTAGTTGAGACAGGCTCCAGCTTCCATAGTACTAGGTTTCACTGTACTCCTCGGGCTATTCTACCCCTTCCTCCCGTTGTCCCTCTTTTCCAGCCGACGAAAACGAGAGCTCATTGTCGTAGAGCAGAAGATCTGCATCCACAGCTGCAGCAGCAAGGTAGGAGGTTGATGAGCAGGAAGAGTTTAGTACGGCCGGAGCGAATCGAACCACTCAGAGATCATCCTGTGGTTCGATCTTATCTTCACGCGGCAACAGCACAAGATATTGGCGATCGATCTCATCCTGCCGCTCCATCATCTCCGCACGCCAGGAAGCCTCGGCATGTTCGATACCGGCCGCCGTAGCAGCTGCTGCCGCGACTGACGCTGGATCCGATCGCATCATTATGTCGACCGCATGGCAATCGGGGCCACTGTTTGCAAGACCGGCCACTAGATGGGAAGGTGGTGCTGGTCCTCCGCTGCCGCCGCCTCCGACTGCAGCGATAGCTGCCAAGTTGCCGCCAGCCGTTTCGTAGTGCGATCGCTCGTTGTATAGCATCCCGCTAGTGATGGTGTGCGTTGTCGGTTGGTATAGCCGGTCATGGTGATGCATCATCGACGGTGAGTTGAGCGACTGTTCGTACTGTCGGTTATCTAGCAGATACGAGCTGGTGATCGTACTGACGACTGGATAGTAATGTCGCTCATCACCACGGTATACCGGGACGAGCGGATTACCGCCACTGCTGCCACCCGATGCACTATCAGCGACGACGGCCGCTGCCGCCACAGCAGCGGATGATACGAGGCCAGCCGAATCGTACATGCGTGTATCTCGTGGCATCATGCTGGCCGCAAACTCGTACCGTTCATCCCTAGGTACCGGTATGTATTCCGATTGAAACGTGTTGTCGCTGGTGATGACAGTCGTGGCAGCGCTCGCCGGTGCTACCGCCTGTATGGTGGCCGGTACCGGCATCGCCGGTGTTGGCGTTATTGCTTGATAATAGCGCTCGTCATCAAACGTGTCTTCAAGAGTGCAGAGTACATACGGAACGAGAGCAACGCGCCAATCAAAGCAACGACGAGTCGAGGAGGACACATACAACCACACGGTAGAGAAATGGAAGCGAGAAGAAAGTAGCGACCAAGAACGACATTAAAACGAAATTTACAATGAAAATTTGAAAGAAAAACAGATTGAAAGTCACTCAAATTTGGATTTCAGATCAAATGGACCATCAACAGTTCCGCAGGAATTTGCATTGTACAACACATCACATGATCATTACCATAGCGGCGAGACACGACACCAAGAGCGCACGGTGACAAGAAAAAAAAACAGCATTTTACCGTTGTCTGCGGACTGTTGAGTTTTGATCCGTAGATTTCGGAGGGTGCTATTTTTTGCTATCTTCCCGCGAATGTGGTGTGGCACGCCGTGATGAGTCTGACCATGAGTCCCGGGATAATGATGATGGCAAGCCATTTGAATGCATTTTTATTCAATTTCCTCCGACCCACACAACCATCCATCAATGCGTATCTTTGCACGGTGGATGATGGCGCTTGGCCGCTTTTTTGTAGTATTTCTTCCAATTCTTCAGTTTCACAACGCCCCCAAACCGGTACACATCATGCATTCTCTTTCTTAATTACTAAATCTATCACAGTTTGCAGGTATGTTGGCTCTCGGCCGTTCGTGCATCGATGATGCATCGAAGATCACAGGAATTTTTCGTTTATATTCGTGAGCATAGCGAAATATTATTTAATAAATGTTATATAGTTATAAAGGATTATCAACATATACGGGTACAAATACATTCAATATAATACCACTCCAGTGTTGTACAGCAGGTCAAAAGTCGACGTTCCATATTTACCGGTAGCTGGATGGGTCCGCCCGTAGCAATCCAAAATCCAGGATTCAGGAAGGATGGGTGCATTTTATGGAATGTTTTCATTAGTGGATTTATATAATAGTATAACAAGTTCATCTTACACATCGCTTCCGTTGGAATCGTATTGATACCAAACAGGCTTACTCGTGACACTTAAAGGAAAGATCAAAGTAAAGATTAGTAGCAAACTGTTCGGTGGGATGAGGTATGTATAGCATTTGAAGAGGAGAGCTGGGAAATAGAATAATGAGTTAGAATAATAATGACTAGAAGCAAAATATCTAGTTAAACAGTAACCAAGAAAAGGGTATGGATACGAAAGATTCCAACAAGTAGAAAATAGTGTTTTATCCAAACATACTTCTTGTGTGCGCGCTAGTGGCATGCGCACGGCATACGGGATTGGTGTTCACTTTAAAATCGATAAGATGAACATGATGATGGTGTAACAGGAAAACGGGTTTTGGTATCCTATCTATATCAAGACGGTGTGCTATATTATATAGTGGATCAATTTGTTGTACTACATTTTAAAGATCATACACAGTTGGAATGAGGAAAAGATTGGGGGTAGGACGGTGTGAATATTGCATTCAGGCCTGAAGCCACAACTATAAAATCACACTCAATACCTTCGGCTCGCTCCTTTCTGTACCAACTTACTTCCTCGAGAGCGAGGAGTTGGTGCGATTCGAGCAGCAGTAAAAACATGTCTTTAAACATTTGTGTTTCTGGTGGTTGACAATACCACAATATGTATAATGATAGCATCACTGTTTTCTGAAAACAAAATTCTCAGCCGAAAGGCGTGTGATAGACGTTCCAGTACATTAATCGCCTAATTTTTATGATGACCAGCACTGCGCTGTTGTCAAACGGGCGCAAATCGAGAGGGAAATACAAAGCGCAATTAATACTCCTGCCCTTATCATAATGAGCTAGTTTGAACGTGCATGTGCTTGCTGTAAGTAAGGCATTAGAGAGGTTGGCTGAGCGTTCGAATATTACTGGAGATCGTTCGAATGCATCCGTCTTGCTCGGAGGACTTTGTGGTGAGATCTATATCCTCGTGTTCTGCATGTTGCAGAACATACAACAGCGTTGTATAGTTGCACATATTTGCATTCGCACAGCAACAACGGATGACGATGAGCGCGACAGATATTTGTTGTTCACAACTCTCTCCGAGATGTGCATACGGATTACCCATCATAGAGTTTCTTTTACCCATCGTAGAGTTACTAGTGATGATGGGACCTAATTCAGATGGCTGGGGTTATATCATAAATGCAGCAGCTACACGTGGCACCTACAGAGGACCTCCACAACGCAAAAAATAGTGTTTGATAGCACAACTAGAAAACCAACCAAATATTTAAGCCATTATGTTTGCAAGATCTGTAGAGTACACCGATGAGGACTGTAAAGTACCCCTAAGACGATGGATTGTCTTGATGTTGATTCTATGCCAGACAACATTGCCGCGTGATTGGTTCCGTTCCGCATTTGCATTCATATGCTCGATGAAGAGATAGAAAGGTAGAGCGGGATAGAGAGAAAGAAAGATATACCGTGTACTGGTAGGTTAAAGAATGACAAATGTTTTGTACTTACTCAAAGCAAAGAAAACAAACTTTGCTTTACATCGTGTGGCAACTAGTGCTATGACTGACCCTTCCCAACCAGTCCATTAGAAGTTCGAAAGAACGCAGAACACTACGCACCATCTTTGGTGCTGCGTGTTTTTCTCGGTCCGGGAAAAGTGTTCTCTTCGTAGATGGAGTGGTAGGGGGAAGGGCTTGTCTCTTCCTCTATCCAACAGCACAGCCAATGCGATTTTGCCGTAGCAAGCATCCGGTGATAGCAGCAGCAGCAGTAATCTAGTCTTAGCTGGTAGCGGCGTAGTACAGCTTTTGAGGCGCTTTGTAAACGAGAGTGTCCCTTCTTCAGCAGGATAGGAGGGTGTACACCCGTGTGTCGTTGTGTCTCACAGTGGACGTAACAGCAACGCAACAGAATACTCTGGAAGCGATTCGGTGGTGTTTCGTACTCGCAGAAAGACCATCGTTATTTTGCTGGAAATAAGTTCTCCTGTGTAACCGGGCTACATTGAAACAATTGCGCGCTATCCTCGACACCTTTCGCACTAAACACACGCGAACAGTTCAATTGGACTGTGAATGGCTCTGTGCGGCGTATGGTGTACCTTAGTATCAGTGTGCGTGTGCAGCATCATGCGGGGGTCGTGGATTAGGTGGGCTCCTACTATCCATATCCATGCTTAGTTCGCATCTGGATAGTGGTGGTACTGAAGAGCATCGGGGCAATGGCGCACACCTCGCATGCCATTCCTTGTGGCATTCGCTTTGATTACTGCAAAGGATCTATTAAGATAAGGAAGGGAAAGAGACTACTGCCCCATTAAGACCCATTTCAACCGTAATGGTGTATTGTCCGTCTTTACAACAAACGTAAAACACGACAACTAGAAAACCCAGATAAACTGTAGGTTATATTTTGATAAATTTATTTAAATAGTATGTGTCGATTGGTTTGGTAGTAGCATTCGAGATGCTAAGTGCCGATTATTCCACACACAAAAGGGGAGGGGGCACATATCTTCTACGCCAAGAGAAGGTCCACTGGAAGTTGGCTTAAACTGAACGAAATTAGGAGGGTTTCATTCAGTAGAGCGCACTGAATGCTACACCTCGCTGCACGCGGCCGTTGCTCGTTTGTGTGTTTGTTGTTTTGTGACCAACCAAGACGGTTTTACTCCGTATACTCTAAAATCAATCAATAATGTTGGCCACAAAACTTACCTCTAAAACACAATCGTGTATAGTGTGTTTGTCTTGTCACAATCGTGCAAATGTATAGCGCGGGCAGCAGCTGTTTTTTCCTACTTTTGCAATTTGCCATTCCTTGGGATCTTATTGGTTGATGAAAATGTTGTCACGCGAATTATTCACTCTTCTTCTAAATCCCTCAACACCATTGAACCCTCTTCTTTCCACCCAAAATACTGTCTTTTGGTTTGAGATAGGATAGCCTTGTCGACCCACTTATTGTGTGTTGTTGCCGCATTTCTATTTTAGACCAAAAGCGGATTCAGAATTCACTGCAAACGCATGCCTCTTGTATGCTGCATGTCCACGGCAACCAAGCATCTGACCACACGGTCGAGAGCTTGTATAGTTGTGGACTGTATAGGACACAAAGAGTGCTTTCATGTGTGCTCATGTCCTTAATGCTGCCACCATGGTTGGCGCTACACAGTTTTTGTATGCATGCACCACAGATGGGTTACATCAGATATACTTATTTCGAAGGGAAAGCATAAAATATTCACATCGCTTGCGCTGTTTGCCGCTGGGGTACTGCTGCCGGATGAATTTCTAAAGTATATCTGCTGTTAATGATCCGTTAATTATTGTGATCTTTCGCTCCTCACTTCAATTCTATCTTAAATACTAATTATCTAAAAGAGTATCTCACACAGTTTTCTCTTTCTCTTCCTCTCTCTCTCTCGTATGCGTACATTTTGCATATAATGTACAAACACAAAAGGGGACAAATATTTACGCCTCCGAAGATTTCATGGATTTTTAAGATCGCGTACTATCGTCAGAAGTGCACACTGCGACTCTGTTCATCAGTATCCCTAACTTCGATTTGTTCACCCTGCCTTGCACAACACACATTGTTGTTAATTAGTATTAAAACAAGGGTAATGCTTTTCTTACGAAGAAAGAAAACAAAAAGAAACTTGTACATAATGCATACCACCGTTCCTCTGTGGTCAAGCAGCAGAGCGTACAATTAGCGTCCCTTGATGAGGACTAGGGGATGAGGCGGTGAGAGATTGCGTTATGAACGATGCATCCGGCTTATACAATTCCCCAGAGTCCAGAGCGTTGCTTGGTGTTGCAAAACAATTAAACATAGAATAAAACTATTGATCGCTAGTCCTTTGCTCGGTCTTGAGCGATCTTATTTGTAACATCGGCGATCAGAGATACGTTTAGAAAGGAATCTACTACCCATGTATGTATAGGTGCGTGTGTTTTCGGGTGTGTAGCATTGCATTCTTATCTATTCCTTATCGTCCTTACTCTTCTTGGCAGAGAAAACAGGGCTCTTCTCGGGTCTAGCATTCACATTGGTGGGTTTTTGTGGCGTTGAGGGTGAACAGATAGCTGAGCATGAGCGGGGTGGCGTTGAGGAATCTTACAAATACGAACTCCGTTCATACTGGTATGGATATCAATTTGAACTTGCGCGGTACCACCATCTCCAACCGTTCAACCGGATTTTCCTTCAAGCTGCATTTGGACGACACATCAGATAAAGTAAAATGCATGTCCTTTTTTTTAGAATCGGCGACTAAATAGACTACCGGCCAAACGGCCGATATTGTCCTGATTGTTACTGGACCGGCCGCTGCCTCCTCCGAGACCACTGTTGTTGTTGCTCATCCAGCTTTTACCCCCGCCGCCACTGTTGTTGTCGCGGAAACTATTGCCGCTCGAATTTGAATTGCCACCTCCGAAATTGTTGTACGACATATTGTTACTGTTTCCGGAAACTCCCGAACCGCCACCACCACCGCCTCCTCCTCCCAGATTAAACAGGGATTGCGGCTTCTGGTTGTTGCCCCCGCGGTTGTTGTTGCTAAAGCTATTGTTATCATTATAGCTATTGCCGCGGTTGTTGTTACCACCGCCACTTCCGCCATAGCCACCGCCGCCTCCAATGTTATCATCGTTGAAGCGACTGTTGGACGAATTATTACCCCGGTTGCTCATTCCGCTGTTGTAGGAGTTGTTCCCAACGCTCGAGCTGTTGCCACTGAACATACCGCCATCGTTGTCATTGTTGAATCGGCTGCCGGATCCAGAGCCACCGAACGAGCTGCCGGCTCCACCGAAGTTGGAGCTGCCGCCACCGAAATTATCGTTTCGGCCAGCTCCAAAATTATCGTTGCGATTGGAGCCATAATTGTCACTATTGTTCCCGCCACCACCGCCGCGGTTGCCACCAAAGTTGTTGCGACCGCCCCCGAAATTGTTATCATTGGAATAGTTATCGTTGCGGCCGCCGCCAAAGTTGTCGTTCGCAAAATTGTTGTCATTATTGCGTCCACCAAAGTTATCGTTCGAGAAGTTACTATTGTTTCCACCGCCAAACACATTGGAATTGCCGCTACCACCAACACCACCGAACGAATTATTATCGTTGTAGTTGTTGTTGTTGCGGTTCTGGTTGTTACGGTTGTTACCGCCACCCATGTTGTTCGAACGGTTCATACCGATGTTTCCAACGCTACCGCCGCCCCCACCAACAGCGCCCATACCACCTCCGCTGCCGAGACCCTGATTATTGCCCCGCATGCCCGCCTTATTCTGGTTACCACCGCTGCCACCCATATGGCCTCCCCCTCCTACAGAGCCCTGAAGTGGCTGCTGCTGTTGCACGTTGCTTCCTCCTGCAC
>NC_064874.1:24786902-24919402 GCF_943734745.1 Anopheles darlingi | reverse complement strand
TGCTTCGAGCGGAACGAACAACTGGGGGATGCCGTGGGCTATCAAATCCGGCTTGAAAGCCGCTTAAAGCCCAACACTAACTTACTATTCTGCACCAACGGTGTACTGTTGCGCTGCTTGACGGGGCAGGGCGCGCATCGTTTCCTGGACAACGTGACCCACATCATCATCGATGAGGTGCACGAACGCGATCAGTATTCCGACTTTCTGCTCATCGCCCTGAAGGATAATCTGCCGAAGCATCCACACCTGAAGGTGGTGCTGATGTCGGCCACAATCGAATCGAATACATTCTCGCAATACTTTAACAACTGCCCGGTGATAGAGATCCCTGGTAGACTGTTTTCCATCGAACGGTACTATTTGGAAGACATTCTGTTCCAGTTGGATACCTACAATCACACGGTTAAGGATGTGAAGGCCAAGATTTTAAGCAATATCGAGCACCAACGAACATCTTCCGATGCCAATGGTCGGCAGCACTCGTCGGCTACAGCGAACATGGACGACGAAAGCATACTGCTAATGAACGACATCCTGGAAGAGTGCTGGATAGAAAACAGTCCGGAACCGTTTCAGAACTTTTTCACCTTGGTGCAGGAAGAAAGCATAAGTGTCGATTTTCAGCATACGGAAACGAAGATGACGGCACTCATGATCGCGGCGGCCAAAGGTAAATTATTTCCGCTAATGGAATTTTAGCTCTTAAATGGTCGTCTTGGAAAGATATTCAAAAACATTTAATTTGGCATTGTTGAATTATAAGCCTAACATCATTTACAGGCTACGTTGATATCTTGAAGAGCTTGCTGGATATGGGAGCTGATCCGAGCATACGGGAGAAACACAACTACACTGCACATGACTGGGCCTGCTTTATTCATGGCAACAGCGTCTGTTCGCAGCTACTGGCCAATGCGAAGAAACGCGGAGAATCGCAACCAGTGCAGCAAATGCCTGCGCTAACCCCCAACATTGCCAAACAGCTGCTGGATGCTTACCACACATCGTTCGGCGATGAGCGTATCGATCATAATTTGATCATCGACGTGATACAGTACATCTGTAAAAACCAACCGGAAGGGGGCATTCTCGTTTTCTTGCCCGGTTTTGAAGATATCCAGGAATCGTATGAACTGCTAACGAAGCGTGTGGCGCCACACCAACGGCTGAAATTGTTTATGCTGCACAGCAAGATGCAAACGTCCGACCAACACGCTGTGTTCAACCCAGTGCCGGTGGGCGTTCGAAAGATTGTCCTATCGACGAACATAGCCGAAACATCGATCACCATGGATGATGTGGTGTACGTTATCGATAGTGGTAAGGTAAAGCAGAAGTACTACGATTCCGTCACTGCTACCAACTCGCTTATGGCCACCTGGATCTCGCAAGCCTGTGCGACGCAGCGGGCAGGACGTGCGGGTCGTACCAAACCGGGCATCTGTTATCGGCTCTTTAGCCGTGCACGGCTTGAAGCCATGGATCAGTTTACGCTGCCCGAAATTATGCGCGTTCCATTGACAGAAATATGCCTCAACACGGCCCTGCTGACCCAGGGCGCATCTATACTGGACTTCCTGAATCGTGCAATACAACCGCCGGCAGCGACGAGCGTTAAGCAGAGCATTAAATATCTTCAGAAGGTCGGGGCACTAGATGATGATGAGAATCTGACGGATCTTGGTCACATTCTGGCCGACCTGCCGGTGGATGCACGCCTCGGAAAGATGCTGCTGTACGGCATCCTGCTGAAGTGCTACGAACCGGTACTGTTGATCGTAAGCGTGCTGAGCATTAATGACATCTTTCTTCTGCCTGGATTCGCGGGCGACAAAGAGAAATCGCGCAAAGCGCGCCGAGAGCTGGCCGAAGAGTCATACAGCGATTGTTTCTGTCTACTGCGTGCCTATCAGCGTTGGTACGAAGCGCGTTCGATTTCCAAGCGAAAGGAAATCTGTAATCGATTCTTCCTGAGCCACAGCAAGCTGACGATGGTGTGTGAGCTTCGTGACAAACTTCATGGTCATCTCTGTTCGATCGGGCTGATTAAAAGCTATGGACCGGGAAGCTCGGACGATCTGAACCAGTTTGCTGCCAACTGGAGCATGGTAAAGGCATGCCTGGTAGTCGGTTTGTATCCGAACATCTGTCACCTCGAGCGGTACTCGAAGGCGATGAAAGCACGGTTCGAGAAAAAGATCTTCGTCCACCCGTCTTCGGTGCTAGCGGACGCGAAAAAACCGAACGGCAAAGACGCGAAGCTGTGGCTACCGACGGAATGGATTACGTTCGAGGAAAAATTCAAATCGAGCCGCGGTTCGATGATACGCTGCAACACGGTCGTAACTTCCCTGGCGATCTCGATCTTTGCCGGCCCCTTGTACTTTGACGAGGAGGAGTCGCTGGTAGAGTGTGACGATCAGGACGAAACTGCGCTCATCGGTGGTTGTAAGATCGCGATCGATGATTGGATCAACTTTATCGTAGACACACCGGTGGCAAAGGCAGTGCTGCGCACGAGGCAACTGTTGAGTGAATTGTTTTTGAAGTTTACTCAAAACCCTCGCACCTTCCAGCTGACCGCGATGGAGTACAGGTTTCTGCAGACGCTAGGGCAGCTGCTGACATTAGAAGATGGTGCGGCACAGTTGACAAATCGTGTAGAAATAGGAACGACGGGCGCCAATAGCCGGAAGGGGTATCACAAACCACAGCAGCATGATCAATGGCGCGTGTTACGTAGGGAGGAAGCGAACAATAGCTGGCGTCACAATGCCAGATCAGGCGCATCGTAATGGGAAGATTGAGTTGTCCAGATTCAGCACGTCGCAGGATAGTACCGGAAAAGCCAATGGCGTCGCGATGTACATTGTAGAAAAGTAAATAAAACACCCCATACGGTAGTTGCTTGCTAGTGCTCTCTGCCATGGTTCAGCATGTGTTGGCGCTGGTCTATCGTTAAATCATTAGATTGAGGGAGATTTTTTTTAATTAAATTAATTAAATGTTTGTTTTACTGAAAGATACGCAGATCTGGCGAAACAGTGAGTCGCGTGCCATCAATCGCCGTTTCCATAGCGACGGAGGATGACAGATGCAGATTCGCTTACGCAATACGAATCATGAATCATCATACACCGGCTATCATGCATGTAATGCCACGCAGTTTCAAATCGTACGCCTAGTCGACCGGTCACCGGTGTAGCATAGTCCTCGTTCTGCTGCTCGTGCTTTCAAATCGGTGTTCTCTGCCTAGGGTAAGTCGTTGGTGTGGGTAGGGATGATGCCGGTGCGTCAAGAGACTTTTAGATACATTATCGCAAGCCCGGGCGCGGATTGCATTCGCTTACCCCCAGATTAATATTTAATCATTGTGATAAGGTGTCAAAGGTAGCCTTTCGTGTATGTTTGCTTGGTCATGCCGACGATTATGAAGCTTTTCGAATATGTAGTTTTAGTTTAAAAGCGAATTGTGATCAATTTCCATCCACCTGTTGATGGTAAAGTGAAAATGATACCTTTTGATCACCGGCGATCGCCGGTTTTCGGTTGTTCAGCGTTTGCAATGATGCAACACCGCGTCTTGATAAGCGTTTGATTCCATTGGTCTATAATTAACATTGTAAAACGAAGATACTAGCCATTTTTGCTCTACAATTACCATTCTACCAGAGCTGAGAGTTAGAATCGGTGCGTTTTTGCTCTACTATCCTGTTTTTAATTCAGTTATCGTAATTTTCGCGAAAGACTCCATAAAAGGACCCACAACGAGGCTCTTTATTGTAGAAAAAAAAGTTGCCTTGGCATCAAAGCTATCCAAAGGAGGGGTTGGATGATCTCATTAAATCTATCCTACTTTACTTTTGCGAAGGAATATCGAAAATGCAGCTACTGGAAATAGAAACTCTGCTCAACACGTATAAAGGTTCGGGTACCATTTCATTGAAAAATGATAGCGATGAGATCATTCCGGTTGACTATGCCGAACATTCTGGTCGCCCAGAATCAAGTTAGATCGTCATCGATGCTCCTCTAGGTGGGTCGATGTACGGGCGGATTACGGCATACGATTTCCATTTACAAAATTTACCCGTTCTCCAGATGCACACTCCAAAAAGACTTCCCACACAGCCCAAGTAGATTTTTGATGAGTCATCTAAATGCAAAAAAAAAAAACATAAGTTTAGCTGTTTGCCATAGTAAGCCACAAAACGGTTCGCATCGCGATCTACGATTAAGCAGTCGTCATCATAACGAGGAACAGTTGCTCGCATTGTGCAGTTAACTGTTTTGGAGCACCAGCAACTGCAGCAACAGTTCCGGCAGCTGTTGCGTTGGCGTTGGCGTTTGCATTCGTATTCGTTTTTTTTTTGCAATTCACAGTCGCCCGTAGTACGGTTGACTGCATTTGTGGGGTTCGCTCGAGGAATGCATAGCGGATCATCGGTAGAGGCGCGTGTTCCAGGGTGAATTAAGCGATAAACGTGTCTGTCTGCATTGGTAAAACCGCGGAAATTGGAAGGGAGAAAACAGAGTAGATTGCGATAATACGTACGGAAGGTTGCACTTTGGACATTGATTTCGTGTGGTTAACAGCAGCCGCAAGGGTGTGTTCTTGGTGGTTGCTATTGGTTTTTCGGATTGTAACCCTGTTTTGTTTCTTTTCTCTGGTTGCCTCGATCGATTTCATAGGTTTGAACAATCTGCTCTACTACAAAGATTTAAAGATGGAACAAGGAGACGAAAAGTTGGACGTAATTATCTTCGGAGCGAGCGGGTTTACCGGAAAGTACACGATCTTCGAAGGTATCAAGCTGCTGGATGGACTCAGATGGGGCGTTGCTGGTCGCAATCGCGACAAAGTACGGCAGGTGCTGGGCGAGGTTGAGAAGAAAGCCGATCGCGACCTTTCCGAGGTACCGATTGTGGTGGCCGATATCAAGGATCCGGACTCGCTGCGCCAGATGGCCGAGAGGTGCCGGGTGGTGATCAACTGCTGCGGACCGTACCGGTTCTACGGTGAACCGGTCATCAAGGCGTGCATAGCCGCCGGTACCCACCATGTGGACGTGAGCGGTGAGCCGCAGTACATGGAACGGATGCAGCTCGAGTACCACCAGGCGGCACAAGAGCGCGGTGTTTATATCGTTTCTGCTTGCGGCTTCGACTCGATACCGGCTGATCTAGGGACGGTTTACACGGAGTCCGAATTTGATGGTGTGGTGAACTCGATTGAAACGTACCTTGCACTGGACTCCAAGGAACCGTTTGCAGGTGGAGCTATCCTGCATTACGGTACCTGGGAGTCAGCAATCTATGGGCTGGCGCATGCTAACGAGTTGCGACAGCTACGCACGGATTTGTTCAAGACGCGTTTGCCGCACTTTCAGCCCCGGCTTAAGGATCGCCCCGTGGTGCACAAGGTAGCACATCCGGCCGGTTGGTGGGCAGTTCCGTTCCCTGGCTCGGACCGGTCGGTCGTTATGCGCTCGCAGCGTTACTTCTACGACACCGACAAGAAGCGGCCCATTCAGATGAAAGCCTACGTTGCATTCCAGTAAGTGCCGTCCAAAGTATGGCGTACTGTTCAGGAAATAGTATAACCATGTCCATAATGATTTCCTTTTATCAGATCACTACTACAAGTGTTCGGCGTTGCGTTTGTGGGAATAGTGTTCAGCATTTTGTGTCGTTTCAAGTTTGGCCGCCAGTTGCTTCTAAAGGTACTCCTCACCACACGCCTAACACACCTCACCTTACAGGAATCACATAATTGACTAGCCAACATCACTAACACGTTATGTATTTCGTTTGCTGACTCTTCGAAAGTTCCCGAAATTGTTCTCACTTGGCTTTACTTCGCATGAGGGACCAACGGAGCACACAATGGAAAATTCCGAGTTCAGCATCTACTTCAAAGGAGAAGGGTGGGATAAGGAGGAGAAACTGCTGGAACCAAATGATCAGTACAAGAGTCCACCGACGAAGCGCATTCTTACGAAAGTTTCTGGCACTAATCCTGGTTATGGCGCTACATGCGTTGCGCTGTTGCTATCGGCCACCACAATCTTGAAGGAGAGTAATAAGATGCCCGGAAGGTACGAGTTAGAAGCTTTTAACTATATGTCGATGATGTTCGAGATATGGAAAAATATGTTATAATTTACATTCCAATTCTTTGTTTCTCTTTAGCGGTGGTGTATATCCCCCAGGTGCCGCGTATGCTAAGACGAGCTTAATTGAGCAGTTGTGCAAAAATGGATTCAAATTTGAGGTGTTGAAGAGATCGAAATAGAACCAATCCTGCAGGAGTTTGTTGGGAGTGGTAGGATTCTCTATTTAGTGGGCACTTAAGGTTTTGGGTCATGGGTCATCGGTGTACTAGAAAAGTGATTTTGTGTGTGAAAAGCCCAGTCCAGTGATTTTGTGATTAACTAAAAGTCTGGTATTTCTTGGTCATTAACGAATATGCATACTATACTAACAAGCAAACATTTCACAGACCTTTACTAACAGAAAAAAATCACCTTACTGGAATAAAGAAATGGAGTGAGCAGTGTAACATCAAATTTGAAGACATAAAGTAGCGTTGCATGTTCGTCAACACTTTATTCGTTTGTTGTCGGCCACCACTATCACAAATTAGCAATTCATGCGGCAGATGGGTCCATCTTGCACCATTTTGAGGTCCACCTTCGGGCCGATTAGATCGCGAATGTTATTTAAGCCGTACTTGATCATGGTTGGCCGTTCTAGTGACAATCCCCAAGCGATAACGTTCACACCCTCCGGTACTCCTAGAGGACGCAGCATCTCGGGTCGGAACATGCCCGAATTACCCACCTCTATCCATCGTTGAAGCCCCGGATGGAAGCAGAATATTTCCATCGACGGTTCGGTGTACGGGTTGAAGGTAGGCTTGTACTCCAGCTCGGTGATACCGAGCTTGTTAAAGAAAGCATTGAACGTACCGATCAGATCACCAAGCGTAATGTTATAGTCGGCCACCACACCCTCGACCTGGTGAAACTCGGCCAAATGGGTAGCATCGAGCGTTTCGTTGCGGAACACCTTGTCAATGCTGAAGTACTTGACCGGTCGGAAGCCGCCCGGTTGGTTCGCTACCTTGTACAGCATCCGGGCACTTACGCCGGTCGTGTGCGTCCGCAGAACGTTTTTCCGGGCCTCGTCTAGCTTCCACTCGTACCGATACCCGATCGATCCGTCCGTGCCACGCTCGTGCGATTCGCGAACACTTTCGATCAGGGGCAACGGGAATTTACTGCTCTGCTGTGGATGGGACACGAAGAATGTGTCCTGTTGGTCGCGAGCCGGGTGCTGCTGTGGAACATACAGGGCGTCAAAATTCCAGAAGCAGGATTCCACGAAGTTATTTGTCGGCATCTCGGAGAAACCCATTTCGAGGAAAATTTGCCGGAACTCGGTGCGCACTTTCATCAGCGGATGGAGCTGCCCACGGCCAGGAGTTGCACCCAGGGCATCGAAATTGTACGCCTTGAATTTCAAATCCTTCCACAGCCCGCTGGCCAACATCTCGACCGTCAGGTCGGTCTCTAGCTTCTTCAGCGACGTCGCAAATTCCGGGCCCTTCGAGAGGAGGAAGCTTTTGGTGACCGTTTCCTCAAGAATTTTGCGCTTCTTGTAGTCGCCCTTGATGTTATCGGGAACCGCAGACTCTCGACCGGCGACAATCTCCTTCAGACAGGCCAACACGTCATCCTCGATCGCTTCCGCCTTGCGACGAACTAGCGGTGCGCCTCCGCTTTTATCGATGTAAATCCAACCGTTGGACATTGCCTTGCTGAAGCCTGCCTTTGGGTTCTTTCCGGACTGTAGGACAAAGGTGGAGAAGATATTAGCAAGTTGTTCCCTGCTAAAAGACCCTGAGTTGTTTTACCTTCATTAGCTCGGCTTGCGCGATGCCCGCGCTCGGTACTGCGTGGAAAATGTTGGCCTCGTGGCTGCCATGCTGGAGGATGTGCTCCCCTTCGGCCGTAAGTTTCCAGGACTTTCGGGTGCTCGGTTGGGAGCGAATCAGATCTCCGTTAGCCTCGATACTCTTCACACCACCGACGATTTTCTGGTGATCCTCCAGGAACACCGCGGCTAGATCGAGCGTATCGACCTCCCCGTGTTCGTCGATGTACTTCAAAATGCGTTCCGAAATATCTTGCATGATTGCGAAGAGGTGATCAGTGCACCGGGAAAAAGGCCACGAGAATCCCGATCGAAGCGATTATTATCAAATTTGCCACACGGCGTGCGAGCCGTCACACACACAAACACGATGACAGCTGGTTTGTGGGAGGGCAAGGGAACGGGAAACTGCTCGAAAAAGGCTTGATTTCGAGCAATCCCCTGCGACACTCACACACGCACGATTTAGAATTCTAGCAGTACTCGCAATCTCCGACAAGTACGAACAAGTTCCTCGCCTTGCAGAGCGGTAGTAGCGTGATCAGCGATCTCCGGCAGAAAAAGTGTCGTACATTGTGTAAGTCGTTTTGTTCCGAGAAGATGGAAATTAAGAACTCCCTAGTGATTGCGTGGAAAAGCCGTAATCGAAAAACATCTCTCTCCCTCGGATTGAAATTCGTTCGATTTGTCTCCCCCGCATAAGCGCCCGTCAATTATCCCTTCGCCTTTCCCTTCGTCCTGTTTTCGCAGCTTGTGGAAGAGCAAGTCAGGTGTTGAGCAAGCGAAAGGGAGGTATGCAGCGCGATAGAAAAATGATAAAACCCGCACCAGAGACACACAAACCCACACCCATACTCAAAGAGACAAACATCGAGTTTCTTGTTTCGTCTGGATCGCCTTATTTGTCCGGAGCGGTTGGCTTGAACAGCCTTTCCACGGAAAAGCGGTCTTTCTATTAGTGAGTTTCCGGAACTTACGGGGCGAAAACCCTACTCGTGGCCTAGATAGTCGTACAGCTGCAGGGAGGAGCTTTGGGGTTTGGCTCTCGAGGTCTGGTCGCCGTAGCCCAGAGCACGAGGAATAGTTGTAGGTGGAATGGAATAGTTGTTAGATTTGTTAAAAAGGCATCGAAATCATTGGCTACCTATCGGAGTGTTCCGAAGTGCAGAACGCGCCCAATGCCCTTTTCCTCGTGCATTTTGCTGGGAAACGACACGAGTGGAGTTTCGTGAGTGTGCTCTCGCGGTGCGGTTGCATTTCTGGGGCTTTTTCATGCAGCAAGTCTGCCACTTGTGCGACGGGGTTTGGATGGAATTGGTAAAAACTGAGGACCAAATCGCTCGCTTTAGTGCGTCGTTTCAGGCCTGAGAAGCGCAAATTTTGAGGAGAAAGAGGCAGGCCAGCTGTCAGTTTGACAGACCATTCCTGCACATACAGCCCAGAAGCGGCCGATACTCACACATGATTTGCCAGATCCGAGAACACACGCACACGCATACGGACGGAAGGCAGCAGGCCACGGCAGGGTTATCTGCTCGGCAGGTCCAATCGCAATTTATGGACAATTTTTTCGCGTTTTCACACCGCTCAAAGTAGTCAGCGGTGCTGGGAGTTCGATTGCGATTTCACTAACTATTGCAGTCTGTGCTGTGCTACGTTCTTCGCCTTTTCGTAGGATCTCCCTAGTTAAGCAAACTACAATCGAGTTCCGCCAGCAGTGCGTTGTTGGTCGGGAGTTGGCCGCAGGAGCTCCTTCTTAAAGTTCGCTGGTACAGACGGCCATTCAGACTACACGGTCGCACGCGGTACGGAGAAGATGGCCAACAGTGACGATCAGTGGCTGAAGGAGGATGGATACCTAAACGTGGACACAGAATCGAGCTCCATCGTGTACCACCCGTTCCTGAACGTAATACTTGTGATCGCGAGAAGCGGTGAGGTGAAACTGCTGGATGCCAACTCTGGTGTCATACTACAATCCTACCGGATATCAGGTAAGAATGGTTCTATCGGATTGTTTTCTCGATTATCTGCGATGACGACTTACGCCCCGTTTGCTAATGTAACCCTTAACAGATACGAACACCGTACGCTGCCGTTACCTGCCGATACAAGATAAGATACTGATCTGGAATGGTCGCAACATTTCGATGCGAGGCGACTACAATGGAGTGCTGCTGCTCGATACTATACTGCAGGCACCGATCACGCAGACGGATGATCGAGTGCGGCTTGAGCTGCTCCTATCCGAGGCTGCTCTGTTCCTGCAGTGCCTGCAAAATCTCGAACAGCACGGCCTGGAGAACATGAGCGACGTGACGAACGAGCTAACACAGAAGATCTGCGAAGCGCAGGCTCATTCCAAGCGTGGCATTAAGGCGCAAAAGTGGGAAACGGTGTGCTTGGAGCTGCCCCACTCTTCTCTGCGCATGGTGGCCAGTGGCGTTGTGATGCAGCTGAAGCGGCTCGACCGCCACATCCCGGCCATGGCTATCGCGTCGGCGATCAACGAGCGATTGACGGATTTGTTGGCAGGTGCCCGGTACGCCGAATCGGCCAAGGGTGGCGTACAGCGTTTCCAGATGTACTCGGAAGCTGCCCGGCGTCAAACGTTTGAAGCCTGGCCGCACATGGACTACAAGTGGGTGCTGCCGGATCAGATGGCGCAGGCCGGCTTCTACCATCAGCCGGGCGAAAACGGAAACAAGGATCGGGCGATGTGCTTCACCTGTACCGTGTGTCTCGTGTGCTGGGAGAAAACGGATGAACCTTGGAGCGAGCACGAGCGTCACTCGCCCGATTGTCCGTTCGTGAAGGGTGAGTTCACGCAAAACGTACCGCTTGCCGTTACCTACGCCACTAGTCCGGCCGTCGCCACGAGCGGTTTCACGATCGTATCAGCCGGTGATCGAGGAATGGTGTTTTGTACCGGTAACCCTGCGGGCGACATTACGCTATGGAACATTGAGCGGCTGCTGTTGAAAGTACACGAACTGCACGTGCGATTGCATCCGGACATTCTGACCACGACCACGATCAGTCCGCGTGCGACGATCAACGCACTAGAACTGACGGCGCTTGCCAGTTACTTTGTCCGATCACCACCTGGCGCGGCCGTTCCGAGGCGGGCTTCCCTGTCACTGAAGCCCAAAATGCTCGGTACCAAGATTGTGGCTGCGGTGCGCGTGAACAGCACCGAACCATCTTTCGAGGAGGACGAGGACGATCTCGACGCGGGGCGTCTGCAGGCCGCCGATGGGGAGCTACACGAGCCGGAAACCACGTTACTGCTGATTGTGTACAATATCGAAGATCCGGTCGACGGATCATCATCTCCG
The DNA here is from genome assembly GCF_943734745.1 of Anopheles darlingi. Classification (NCBI taxonomy): domain Eukaryota; kingdom Metazoa; phylum Arthropoda; class Insecta; order Diptera; family Culicidae; genus Anopheles; species Anopheles darlingi. Next base: position 24,908,123 of record NC_064874.1, on the reverse strand, counting down.
GGTTCGCCTTCTGTTGCAACGAAAGCGATGCTGCACGGTAGCGGACCTCCGGGAAATGGTAGCAATGGGAAGAAATCTAACCTGGCCACGATTCTGGATAGCGTCGAGGACGAACGGATGAAACAGCTGACTGAACGGACAACGATGTTACTGGAGGAAATCAAAAAGGTCGAGCAGCACATGCTAACCAGCAAGAAGAAAATACATGCACTAGCGGAGAACGATAGCGAATGTGACAGCCTTATCATGACAGTGCCATCCGGCGGCGCGTTGGCCAGCCTTGGAACGGAGACGAAACCGGTGGCCAACGTTGGCAGTAGTGAACCTGCTACTGATGGCGATGGAGAAGGAGGGGGAAGTGGTGGTGACGATGGTGGCGGCGGCGGTGGTGGCAGCGTACTGGTCAATAACAGCAATTCGGCAGTACCAGTGACTGATGTAGAGGACACTGCGGAGGAAGAAGGCAGAGAAGGAGGAAATTCAGGCGAAACTACCACCGTCATGCCCGACATTTGCTGTGTCCCGTTGCAGTACATTGAGCTACCACCAGCCTTTGTCGATTCACACGATCAATACTACATCTCCGATACTGTTCCATCGAGCGAAAATCGGTATTTATTGGTGGTACTCAAGCTCAACACAGAGGATAGAGAATCATCCAGCGCTACAGCTACCATCGGCATCGGCACAGAAGAGGAAACGTCTCTTGAGCAGGAGGAACAGAACGTACCGGAACGAGGAGGAACGGATACAGGTTCGCGCTGGCACGCGATCCTGTACTTGTACTTCTTGAACGAGGACGGGCTGGTCCGGAGCGACGATCCACTTGTCAAGTGCTTGGACCGGGACCAATGTCCCACGGAGATCACTATGCTGCCGAAATGTGATGGTACTGGGCGCCATTTCGGTGGTCCCGATACCGAGCAGGGTATCTTCGTGATGACGTGTGCCGATGGGAAGTTACGGATAGTGTCACTGAAAACATTGTCTATTTTGTCGGAGGCCTCCGTTAAGGATGATCGGTTCGTGTCCGCCACGTATTGCAAAAGTCTGGAGCGGTTGTGCGGTTGTACCTCAAGGGGATGTCTGCATTTTTACTCATTCTACGATCTCGATGCCGATTCGAGCGATGAGCGTGATGAGGACATGATTACTCCGATGACAATAGGAGATAGTGAAGGTCGCAGGGAAGCATTGCACACCGCCAATCCGTCGGTGATGGATGAATCGACGACCGATACACTGTATGGCGCTGGCATAACGACCGTCGATGGAAGTGGAGATGGGACCTTGCTGGACTATGGCAAGGGTAACACTCGTTCGTCTGTTGATGGACTATCCCCCGCTGCAGCGAAGCTATCAGGAGCAACGGCGGGTGGAATTGGTGGTCAGCCACAAGCAGGGCCGCAACCAGCACACCCTGGTACGGACGCTCCTGAGTACGAACGATTGCTGGCTTTCCGCAACAATGTGAGCGATGTTGCGACCTTGAGAGTGCTACATTCACTAACGCTGTTCAGCGACATGCTCACTCCGTATTCGGCCGAAATGCCAGCCTGTTGGAGCGAGCTGGAACAGGCCCAGAAGCAGCGTCGCCATCCGCAGCACCTACGCCCAGGTGATGATACTCATTTGACGAAAACTTGGCGGCTGCATAACGATGCGTAAGTAGAGGAATCGGCAGGCGAATTGTTAACGTTAACGATTTCCATTTAATTGGTTTAATCTTTTTCGTACTCGCACAACCCAACAGTGCAACCTGGGATGAACATCTTATCGAGCTTAATCTACCCAAGTGTACTCCACTGGGGCATATTGATTTCAAGTTCAAGCTCTACCAACCGTGTGCCAACTCACCCGCCATACAGGTTACGCTGCTAAAGCAGAAGTCGATGGGACTGTGCACCCGGCGCAAAACACAATCGATCAACCGGGTCGATGAGTCGATCAACTTCAATATCGGTGCCGGTGAGGGTAACCATAGGCCACGTCTAGACCGAACCTGTGGATCGATATGTAAAGTCGATTGTGATTACTGATTGAGATTTTTTTCTAATTTAATGTCAGAGTTTGTCGAAAATCCGGTACTCAGCGAGGAATATCTGCAGGCACGCAATGCCGAGATTGTGGTCGGCCCCATCGAACTAGCAGCGTGCATGGATCTTAGCGAACAGGGTGGCTGCGTTACACTCACCAGTCCGAAGTTGCTGAAATCAAAAGGACGCAACTATCTACTGCACATCAAAACGATGACCGATCTGTCGAAGGATGGGCAAAACAAAACCAGAGGTAAGTGCCAAAGAAAACCTGACTGGTGATATAACGGGAACACCGAAGATGTACGATTTATGTTAGCTTACTCTAGCTAATCCATATGGATATCAATGTTTGCTGAACAGTCCAGTGCCAAAAGAGTCTCAAATCCAGAGCCAAATGACCCAACGGTGTAGCATACGTTTATTACGCCCTACACTAACACCGCTTTTACTCTTTCTCCCTTTCTCTTTCTCGCTACGACGCTTATCACGTCGCCCTTTTGTCACTCAAACACTATTCGATCTTTTCTTATGCTCAATGGTAATGAAACCAAATATCTTACAAACACACGCTATATCGCCCCTTTCGGAATGTCCCTCGGTATGTACCTGGGCTGGGCATGCTGAAATGAAATACATCCATCGATAACAACAGTCCCGGTGCGTAAGAAAGGCATCACGAGCATACTGCTAACGTCGTTCGCGAACATCTCCGCCCAGCACAATGGTCCGGTGCCGCCAACCGCTACGATTGCTAGTGGTATGATGACCAAGGACGGCGGAAGTATTTCCTTCTTCCCCGACAGCGTCGGCGGCGGTGGAGGCCCATCCGCTAGTGGCAAAACGCGTAAAAATGATTTCTATATAGGTAATGTGGTTTTAGTGTTTTTGATGTTCTGCATTATACCTTTTATTTTTTCCCATTCCCTATTGGTTCTCTTGTATCCCATTTGTACATTAGTTTTTGTGCGGATACTTGTGTGTTCACCTTGATAGACACCCACCCTCTCATAGCGCACGATTAAAAAGGATTGGCTTTGCGCAAACACGATTGCTCTTATTCCTTCTTACTATTCGACTTTAATCACACTCCCACTCGCCCCTTATCCCTTCCCAATTTCCCTCTTGTTAGTAGCATTAATATTGGCCTGCTTGCTGTTACGGAACCGTCGTTGTGTTTCAGCAGGCTGTGCGTATGATAGAGAGATGGCTACTTCAACATTGGTTCGGTTTTTGGTTTGTAGCTATTGCTGTGCCTCCAAGTATTAGCATAACATTTCTATAGATATGAACGGCAGAGAGTTAATCTAATCGAGAAACATGTGTTTTGCCTGGCAGTTGCGGCTAATTATACGATATTTTTTGAAAACCACTCATTTTTATTCATTTAACTCAGTTTAAACTATTCGCCTATATCCATTGTACTGCTGTCACTTTCTAATAGTAGATATAAATGAGTATACAAGTCTATCATATACGTATAAGTCTTTGCGGATTTATTGGGCAAGCGAATGTTTGCTGATCGCTTCACCGTTGGACTGGTAAGGGTGACGTTTATCGACTTTTTTTTAAATGATATAAACATAGGCTTGCGTGCCGCGAATGGTTCGAAATCAACACAATTCTTGAACTACTACATAAAGACGTTAGTTTTGAATGAATCTCGTTTTGTGCTTGTTTATATGTAAATGGTAAACGAACAAATCGGTAGATTTATTAATTTAATCGTACGTATACTTTTCGTTGAAACTCTTTCAGAGTAGTCCCGGTAATGACTAATACATATAGCTGATACAAACGAGGTCGTGATTCGTCCGAGTCGCTTGTTATGCGTGTTGTTATACGTGGATTGCCTGTTTTGGTTTTTTAAAACTTTAAATCTCATTTTCGCCCTGTCGTTCTATTTGGCGGAGTTTTTTTTTATTTTCTATTTGAAATTTTTGATTTTTTTATCTTCTTCCTACAAGATGGAAACGCGAAAATGATAACCTGATTAGAGCAATCATCTTAGCACGGCATGTTTATTATTTAATTAAGGGACAAATGGTTTTGTTACATTGTCGAACACTACTTCCAGTGTTGTAATGGATCGCTGGAGAAAAAATAAATTGCAGCTGTATTGTCTGTAGATATGAATCGATGTATCTTCAGTAAATATCGTATATCTGCGTGTTTAGAAGTGTTGATAAAGAGAGATGGGTTTGACCAGTTGTACTAATCATAGATGAAGATTTTAAACGAAATGGCGAACTAAGCCCATTTTATATCATGTTTTGGAAAAGCAATTGCATATCAGGTTACGAAATGGGGTTACATGCACATGTGAGTTGTACAATATTTTTATTATATTAAAATTGAAAGTGCTTAAACGTACGGCTCGTCCGTCCTTATATATGTTTAAAAAAATTGAAAGAGGAGAGAAAACTTATTTAGTTCAAGTTTTGCATAAACGGGTATTCGTTTCATGTAACCTGCCTTGAAATTAATATTGTTTGCTTCATATTTATTCCTTTATCCTTTCTAGGATGCGATTGGCTGAATGAAATATCCATCACCGTACGAGCAACGCGTCAGGTACCCGGTCTCGATAGCGAACGCTTCCAACGGCTAGCGATGCTCGAATCGAACCTCTTACTGGATAATCTGCTCAAGCTGCTATATCAGCAACACGAAACGGATTCAACGCCATCGGCATCATCTGCCGGTACTGATACAGCTGTAGACCGTGAGAGCGCGACACCGGCCACGAAAGGTCATGTCGTCATAGGCGAAAATCTTACAATGATGCGGCAACATCTGGCACTGGACATTTTGATATGGATCGCTACGATTCGTCTGATGCGGTACCGCTATCCTAAGAACCCGTTCGCAAAGCGAGCCAGTCCGGGTGCGAATCGCGACGCCACGTCACCGGATCTGAACGTTCAGCAGACTGAGTGTGTGCAGATCATCGAGAAGCATCTTGAGTCCGTTATCCGGCATTGTATCGTACTGGCGAATCGCAGCGTCGCTCACAAATGCGTAAAACTGTTGTCACTGGTGTTAGAGTGAGTATTGCAACTAAAAGAGACAATCTCATTAGGGAGAATTCTAACCTAACTGAACGAATTCCGATTCTTTTACAGGGGTGCTCAAAGTATGGTGGATAAGAATGCATGCAGCTCGTTCGAACAGACACTGCATCAAGCGATCGTAGCGTGCTTACCGGATACCGTTAACTCGACTCATGCCGGTGCCTTGCGGTGGTTTATGCTGCTTATCTCTGGTACCACCATGCCCGAACATCACCTGGCAGTGACGAATAGCTGTCTCGGACTGCTGCAGACGGTTGCGGATGAGCTACGCAAACGCAACAATCCGTTCACTGCGCTGTTGAGAACACGCTTCGGGCTACATGGTGCACCATTCGAGTCCGAATTGTTCGACGTGCATCCCATGGACGCTCGCTTCGGTGCTAGTGGTGCTGTCGGTGGTGGTGGTGCGGCTGGGGTTATTCCCGGTTTGACATGTGGTAGTGGGGCCGGTATTAGCCAGTGTACGGTTGGTGGATGTGCCGCCATGAAGGGAAGCACGATCGGTGGCAATGGATTATTAGGTGTGGGTGGGATGGGCGGTGGTCAATCATCGATCGATCTGCGCTTGATGTGCTTTGCCGATGGTGCAGAACTTAAGTGTTTGCCAGATCAGCTACGTAATCGGGGCATCGGAACTTACTTCATGGGGTTGCTTGAGGTACAGCCCTTGCATTTTGCCTGCAGCAGTACATCAGATGCCACGCGGGTTGAGAATATCGATGCCAACGGACACACTATTACTACTAGCACTGCAACGACTACTGGTACTGGCACTATGAATGGTTTCGGCAGTGCAGGTGGCGGTGGTGGAAATTCTACCAATACCGGTGGTGGTGGTGGAAGCAGTGGTACTTACATTAGCCAAAATATTACCGGGGCATCCGGTGGTATTGATGGTCTCACGTTCGGAACGACGGACGGAGATGTAATGATTCCGGTACCCTGTACAAACGGTAGCATGTACGTGCTCAAATCGTCATCGCTTGTTACGGATACATCCAGCGGTGGCACCTGGGTGGCTCCTGTTACCTACGCACTGACATCCAGCGGTGGGGGAAGCGGCGGAAGTGGAGGCGGTAGTGGTGTCACTACTGATGGTAATGGAAACACCGCAATCACCATCAACAATGCCGTGCCAAAAGCGTACAAGATATGCTTCGCGGATGACGAGAAGGAAAACATCGACGATGATATGATGAACAACATGAAGAACGTGGTCGTGGACAAAATTTTCTACTCGGCGCTCAATAAGCACAAAATGAAGTCAGCTGCCGTATCCGGTGGGGTGACCGCAGGAGCAGGCGCTGGTGCAGGTATTGCCATGTCGTCATCACCGTCATCCTCGTCGTCATCGTCGGTGGTGGTGAACAATAGCACGGCACCTCCATCAGCAGTCACGACGGCTACTACCGTGCTTCCAGATGATAATGTTGCCCAACTACACTACATAACTACCATCGACACCAGTACTCCGGCCAACGATGTTTTCGATGCAATTTCGGATGTGATCCTGCAGGAAGAAGTAAAAAACAGTTCCACTACCGGAAAAGAACAGTTGGCTTCAGCTGGTGATGGTAGTGAGAGTCCGCCGGTTATCGTACCAACGCCTTCTGGCACTGGTATGAATGCGCCGGATGACACTAGCACGGCAGCGGGTATAACATCTCAACAGTCCTCCGACACCATTGGTAGTGACTCTTGTGCTGCTGGTGCGACCTCGGGCTCGATGGCTACCGGTTTACCGTGGCACAAATTGTTAAGCAGTCCACCAAAACAGATGATTGTCGTCGATCGCATGCACTCGGGGGCGATCCGGTACGTGACACTCGATTTCGGTGCCCCTATCATGCTGACAGATGTGATTATACCGGCTTGTTCGGATCTCGCTTCGCTCTCCCTCGATATCTGGTGTTTCGATGAGGAGGCGGACAGTGTGCGACTCGCCGTTTCACAGGATATCTACATGCGGACGTTGGTGTTGAGTGACTTGCAGCCTCCACCGATTTGTCGGTATCTGAAGATCACCATTACTGGGCGCTACGGTATGTCTGCGACCCGTTGCCGCATACCGATGGGTTCGTTCTTTGGTCACATCGTGATCATGGAGCGTGAAGCGTACGCTGATCCAGGTAAGTTTAAGGAATGTTCTACTATTCTTTTCAAAGTTAAATCGAAAATTTGTTATCTTACAGTGATGAACTATCTTGGTGACCGAAAACCCAATCTTGCCGTGCAGATACAGATATTGAAGGCCTTGTACGAGGACGTGCATTGTCGCTATTGCTTGGCTAGCAGCAAACTGATGGATCTATTGGTACCGTACATCAATAGCAACGCCTCCAACATTGCACACATGCAAGCATTTTTGAACCGGGTGCGTGATGGCGGCAGTGCTTCTTGTGGCCACACCAGCAGTGACGGCTACGGCTGGAATGGGCTGTATGGGTGTAGCTACGCAGGCGCTAACTTTCACGAGTACGCCAAGGTAATGGTGGCCTATGAAGAGTGTATCGGATTCCAGCATCAACTGAACGTGATTCGGCGCGTGATTGATCGTATTCGGCCGTCCCTTGGGTCAGACCACGAGGCACTACTAGCCCAACTGTCACTGCCTAACCCGGCCGCACCGCTTCAACCGATCGTGGACGATTTGAGCTCGCTGTACACCGATAAACTGCGCATCATGAGTGAATGCTTGGTTGAAGTGGTACTACAGCTTATCACTACGTACGGTACGCTGCCGCTGACCTTACCGCTTGGTGCCAGCATACAGCAGCCGAACCAGCTAAGGCAGATTGATCAGAACATGTGCAACTTACTGTTCGATACGTTGGTAATCGCAGGAGAAGCGCCGCTTCAGCTTGCCACCTGCTCGATGCTAGTCCGTATGTGCTGCTTCGAGGCGTGGTGGGGTGACTTCCTTGCGGATAAGTTCCTGACATTGTATTCCTCCCAGAACGATCGCATCTTCCCGCAGGATCGGTAATTCATTTGTTTTTTTTTTCTTTTTAAATATGTTTTATTGAATATTCTTTTCGTTTTGGCGTTTCCATAGCGTGTTCCTGCTGCTCACGTATCTAGGTCGGCGCAGTATTGCACTAGGACGATGCCGGACGACAGTTATCGATGCGATTCTAAGATCACTTGCAACGCTTCTGGCGCCTCTCGCTGCGAATAGCACGACGACAACCGGAATCAGCCTATGGTGTAATACGGATTTGAACCTACTCGGCTGGATACTGCTGTTTCTCTCCGTGTGCCTGGACGATGGTACGGATGGACGCAAGGATCAGAGCAATCTCCGGTGGGATTTTATGTCCGGCGAAACGGATATGGTGAAGGCGCGTATGAACATCAACAACACGGGCTTGCGGACACTGACGCGCTCGTTCAAGAAGCGTTTGCTACAGACCAACAAGCAGTACAGTGCCCTCTCTGGTAAGTCCGACTGTTGCGGTGATGTTGCTTCAGACGCTTTAGGGGTTATATAACTGTTGTGCCCATCCATTTCAGTGAACACTGCATCGAAATTAGAAATGGCACTGAAACAGCAGGAGAACCAGCTGAAGAAACTAACCGTCAGCATGAAGCAGAGCTTTGGCGATTATATCAACGAAATTGCGAAGATGAAGGTGATTGATGAGAAACCCGCTGTTCCGCCACCACCCAGTAGTTATGCTGGCGATCCTGTGGCGACGACAACTACGGCAACAACAACAACACTTGATGGCGGAACAGGTACGACGCCTGCAACGAGCACCACGAATCAAGTGATTCTCACACCAAACAACGCACTGCCCCCGACAGCAACCTCAACGGCAGCTTCAACCAATAGCAACAACGCAGGCGTAGTATTTGGTGAATTCTGCAAAAAGACGTTCAAGTACATCACCTATACGGCAGAGCGATTGCCAAAGGAGCCACTTAACGATGGTATTGGGCCAAATGATGGCATCGGGGGAACAGACGGCGGCAATGGCGATAGTGATACCCCGTTTGATAAGGGCTTGAAAGCCATGAAGATTGGAAACATCATTGTTGTGATACGAGGCCTAATCGGGCTGCTGCTTAGCATGGATTTCACGTGCAATATGGACCTGTTTTTAATCACTTGTAAAATCATTGCACGGCTCGTACTGGCATGCCGGCCAGCGATGCAGCTGTCTAAGATCATTACCACTGATCAGTTGCTTCAGCTCGTTCGGATAGCCGTATGGGAGAACCCGCATCAACCGTGGGCAGTCCATGCGATTACCTGTTTGCTGCAGGATGTGTTGGAGGCGGACAAGAGCTTTAAGGATGAGGATAACGATTCTTCCGATTCGTCTAGTGATGAGGGAGGCGGTGGAGGTATGAACAGATCAAACGCCTCCGGATCGGATGGTGCTTTGGGTTCGTCGGTAGGCGGGTCGTCCTTACCATCTATGCGTCCGCCAGTGGAAGTTCCGTACAAGCAGCAACAGCAGCCAATGCATCCCCTACAGAATGCTCATCACGTTACTGTCGATATGAGTTATGCTGATGTGCTTAAAAGCCAGCTACCCTCGGTCGTGGAGTGCGACGATCAGGAAATGGAGGAGATCATGATCATCGACGATGTGATAACCACGCGCGAAAAGCGATTCCTTAAGCGAGATAGCAGTGCATTCTCTTCGTCGGCCGGTGGTAAACTCATTTTCTCCAACAAGTAAGTGAGGGGTAGTGAGCGCGTTCTTGCATCACCAAATATACTTACGAGCATTTTTTTTTCTTTTCTAGGATCATATCTGCGGCCATGGACGCTCGGCTAGACATGGGGCTAGATACAAACGTGGAAATTGTGCTCCGTCGGCTGACGACGCGGTCGGCCTTCAACCTAATCACGAGCCTACCGCACGTTGCAACAATGCATGCAGCTGCGGTTGATGCAGCTAGTGATGGGAATGCTAGCAATCAAACGCAATCTTGCCCACCTTCCTCGGAAACGTTGCCCCCGTGGCCCGATTCCATCGTCGATGCCTGGTCCGGTCCGGAGTATTTGCAGGGCCTGGAAACGAACGTTATGCTGACCGAGGTGTTCGATAACATACTGACGGATCTACCACAGATCGATTCGTGGCTCAATCTAGAGAAGGTGTTGCAGTTGTGGCTGACGTTGAATGGTGAAACGTTAGAGCAAATGCCCGGTAGCAGCTCTACCGGTTTGAATCCTTATTCCTTCCCTAAGATCCCCTTCGGCGATCGAGCCGTCCGTGGATTGATACGGGCACTGGCCACCCACCCGAACGTAAAGTTACGCGCCTGGTGTCTGGGTTTCCAGTGCTTGATTCTGGCCTGTAAGCCCCACTTCGAAGCAGACTGCCTCGAGACAAACTCAATCAGTAGCGACAATCATTTCCGGCGGATGGGCAATCTGATCGTGCGGGACGAACTGTTCGATGCGATGCTACTGCGGTTTCTCAGTGGTGAGGATGTGCCACTAGGAACCATGGATACGGCAAGCACCAGTCGTTACGTAAGTGTGCAGGGCCGGGAAATGTTCCACATGTTGATCCCTTTACTCACTTTGCACTGTTTTGCTTTTAGGCTGGACCGACCGTTTGTAAATTGCTTGTAGAGTTGTTTATTTGGTTGGAGATGCGCTGTCACGTGAAGGACCTGTTGAAGCTGTCGTTGATGAAGGTCACGCTACGGTTGGTACAGTGCAATGGGGCCATATCGAAGCAGAAGGGTCCGATTGATGCACAAAGCCAGCTGATCAAAGAACTGCTTAATTTCTCGTACGACAAAGAAGATCACGGCATGGCTGTGAGCTTCATCGAATGTGTCTGTAAGTACGAATGACGCAAACATTAACACGACTATTTTGGTTTATATTATGTATTTTTGTCTACTTCTAGCACACTTGGTGTACGATAGTATTGTCAATGTGGAGAAGCTGTACTGCCAGAAAACAGTGGAAGTGAACAACTCAAGTAACAGCAGTATGTACGGTGGAGGCGGTATGCGCTTCGGTAGTTTGTTTGCTTCGGTGCTGGGCGAGAACGGTCGTTCAGGAAAGACAGTTACGGACGGCACACTATTGGTTGATATGCTGAAGCTTTCGTCGGTGTTGGTTAGCGTAAAGAATCAGCGCAACAGCAGTCCCACTAGCTCGGAACAACCACCGTCAGTGCCAGCATCAGCTCCATCGGGTAGTGGCAGTACTGATAGCACCGGTGCTGCCGGTGCTTTGCCTCCTTATCACGATCTGTACCTACACAGTGGCGCTGGAAGTGTTTCGGGCATTGGATCATCGCACCCGGATGGCAGTGGTGTTGCTGGCAGTACCGCTGGTATCTGTGGTGGGGCGAATGACAATTTGAATACCTCAAGCGAGAGCCAAACGGATGAAATCAAAGCAGAACAGCAGAACAGCACCGGTGGTCCAGTTCCGATTCAACCGCGAGTACGATGCTTTGCTGACACAGTACTCCAGCATCGACCAACAATGACGCGCTTGCTGACGGCGCTCTCGCACTGTACGCACACCTCGATTACCGTACAGCTAAACTCCTCTTCAGCCTTTTATGGTGATGGTGGTGGCAGCGGAGGTCTAGCTGGTGGTGCTGCAACCTCGAAAGGGGGTCGAAACACTCTTCCTGAAGTGTACAGCGTCGCCGATGCGTTGCTACAGCTGTTGCTCTACCTCAAAAGGATGGCGTCGCAGGATGAGCTGGTGGTGAAGCCGCTGTTCGAGTACCTGAGCGAAACGCTGAGTGCGGTACGACACGCGATGCCCAAGTTGCATCTGTATGAACCATTCCTCTGGTACATCCGGAAGGTGCTCGAAAGCTCCGCGGCCCTCTCGGTGTTTACCGAGCTCGGCGGTATCCAGGTGTTGTGCGAGAGCCTAGTGTGGAGCAATCGGGCTCTCATCAACACTCAGCCCAGCCTTGTGTCCATGATCATGCAGCGGCTGTCCAAGTCATCGGTCGGCTTTCACGGTTCAGTATATGGTTCCGGTGCGACCGGTAGCGCTGGCACAGGAGTGAGTAGTAGCGCCAGTGGGGGTGGCGGAGGTGGTGCTGGCGCAGGTAGCAGCTCGTCCAAGAAAAGCACACCGATTATTCCGACGGCTCGCAACGAAGAAGGGCTGATCAATTTTGCACCTTACTGTACAATCACGACCGACAGCCAGACGGCGCACGCACCGGATGTACTAATCCAGACACCGATCGCATCCCATCGGCGGGCCCGGAATCCGGCCTGGAGCTATCTGTTTTATCCGAATGAGCCGCATGTGGATCTCATCATCACACTGCCGACGGCCGTCCTGCTTAAGGAGGTACAGCTACAACCGCACTTGTCCACTCTGGCTTCCTGCCCGTCGGCAGTGGCGATTGAAATCACACGTGACAGCATCGTTGGACCAATTCCGATAACACAGCCCATCTCGACGGTGGGCATGACCTGCATACGGTTGCGCTTCGCGCAGCCGGAAATTGCAACCAGCGTCATTGTGCGCTTATACCGACCGCGGGACGCGATGAACATTGGGCTGACGCAGATTTCCATTCTTGGCACAACCACCTTCGGTGAACTTCCACCGTTCGGTGGTGGTCCCGCTGGATTAGGCGGTAGTGGCAGTGGTATGGTTCCTTCGCTGTACCTGGATTATGGTTCGCTGGGCGTGTCTGGTGGTCTGAAGCCATCGAATGATATGTTTGGTATCAGCAGTACCCGAGTGCCGCTGACCGGTGGTTACGATGGCTACTACGCCTGCGGAGGGGCTGGCGTCGATGAACGAGGGATTGCTGCAGGTGGACCTTCCCGGGCCAGTCTCGGTTGGCTGCGGGTGCTCACACGATGCTTCAATGTGACCATCTACTACGGCGACCAGCAGTTAGCGAATCGCGTGATTCAGGCAGCCAGTGAAGTGAGCGGATTCATGGAGGCTTGTTGTGCACTGCTCAACATTGCGCCCAACAGTCCAAACGATACGCTGCAGAACTTGGAAACGGTACTGCTGAAGCTAGGTCTCCATAGCCGGGAGTTCGGTTTGCAGCTGATCAGCAATCTGCTGCGGCAGAGTATTCCCCAGACGTTTCAGTTGTGCAACGATTCCATCTCTGATCTGCTATACCAGCTATGCACGATACCGAACGAGTACACGAGTGATCGACTGGAGGCAATGCTCGATTGGATTCGTACGCTCTACGATCGCTACCGGCAGAACGATGCCGTGTATCGACGGTTGGCCCTGCACGCCACCAATCCATATAGTGGCTTTATCCGCTGCCTAGCCGCCATCCTGTGGCAGGTGTATGCCACCGAACTGATCCCAAATTTGAGCGAGATGATCTCTCGCGATCTGTTCACGGTATTGTTCAATTGGGCACGTGATCTCGATTATGATGGACCACTGAAGCGAGCGATCGATGCGCTCCTCTGCTCGGTATGCTGTATTAGGCCGGAGTTCTTTACGATGCTGCTTCGTCGCTTGGGTGTGCTGGTACCGAATCTGTCCACCGATCTGACGGCCTCCATCTCAGATGATCGAAAAGATTGCGAGCGGCGGCGTACCGATGACAGTAAGCAGGAAGAATCGGACACCAGCGAATGGTACAGTCATCTGGTGATCGAGGACATTGAGCGACTGGAGCTGTCCCGCAGCCAGCTGTCGACTATTGCGATGTCATGTCAATCACCGTTAGCCATCCAACAGTTAATCGATTCCGGCTTGCCGAAGCTGCTGATTGCCGTCATTCTGGAGTTTTGTCGAAGGGCCAGCGAGAGTGTGCAGAACCGTCATCGATTGGGACGCACGTCTAGTCAGGCGCAGACTTCTCAACAATCTTCATCGGACGCTTGTCTAACCGATGCGGACAAATGGGGAGGCAGTAGTGGTGGCAGTGTTGGTGGGGATTCAGCATCATCGTCACCACCTTCCCATCCTATGGTGAACATCCAGAAGGTGACGGATGTGTTGACGTTCTTCACGGCTATCTGCTCCGAGGGGCATATGCGCGATTGGTTAGGCAGCTACGAGGGTGCGCGGTTCTGGGAGCCGCTTCTACTGCTGCTGTGCAACAATCAAATGGCCAATGTTAACCGCGCTATAACGACCCAGGCCTGTCTCGAGCTGGAAGAGTGCTTCATCAAGTTCCTGTCCCGCGTCACCACCTGCCATCCGGCCAATCAGGAAGTGTTCACTGTTAGCCTCATTTCGGTGATCCGAAAATCGTCAGATACTCAGCATTGTATGGCAGGTTGTTCGGCGTCGGCCATTGAAGGCGATCATCGGAACGGGTTGCTGGGTAGAACTACTAGTAATTGCATCTCTGGCTTTACGCGCCGTTTACTGCTGCAGATATTGCTCGAGAGCGAAAAAATAACGGTAGCTGTTCGAAGCGATCTTCCGCTGCAGCAGACAGCGCATGGCAAGGATTTCGGTGGTCTTGCCGGTGGTGGTGGTGGCGAGAGCCTCTACAATGCCATTGGCAGCCATCCATCAAAGCGACCGAATGCGCACCTGATGCTGTTCCAGCTTAGCACGAGCGCTAAATGTCAGGACATTCTTGAGCACTGTGCTGATGCAGTCTTTCAGCCAATACTATCATCATCAGTGAATGATTTTGGTCGAGCAACGGCGACGTCGGTAGTACCACCAGGAGGAGCATCAACCGATGGCGCCGGTGGATCATCGAGTGCGGGAGGTGGAGGGGCTGGTACAGGTTCGACACTCTCATCGTCGGATCAAGCACGAACGCATCTTTGGGATCTCGGAGTAGGCTTGGAGTATCTCAGTGTAGCGGCTGGTGTAACGGCGAAGGATAAGCGATTGAAGGAGGCCAAGAATCAAGCAACCACCATGCGGCGTAAGGATCTTCTGCCGCCGGTCTATAGTAAGTAGTTTGTGAAGTATTTGAGAAATAATCTACCGAGAGAAGTTTGCGATACTAAGTGCTCCTTATACCCGTTGTAGAAATGAAGCTGGATGATTCGAAACAATCCGTCCAGGATGGAATGTATCTCACGCATACCTCGGTGCCGGAAGTGATCATCACGAGTGATACCACCATCGCTCAATTGCTGAGCTTGTTGAAGTCTGCTGGAATACCGCTCTCAACTCCGTGCATCAATTTGAATCTAGTATGAAGCTGACCATGACCCATGACCCATGCAATTGAGATTCGGGGCGTTAAAGCATTGTTGTATGTTCTTTTCTCCTCCAGATTGATGCCAAAAACAAGGCTCCTCCTTACAGCAATGATTCCAGTGGAGTTGGCGGTGGGGATTCGGGATCTTGCTCGTCTACCGGTGCCACAACCAACACCATTATGCGTGCCACTGAGTTTCTACCACAGCCATCACCTTTGCAGATCTTCTCTAGCCGTGGCGGTCTTTCGCTGCTGGCCCACCACCTGCCGACAGTCTATCCGGAGATGCCGAAAAGCGGTCTGCATTACGTGGATAAAGATCGATGCCCCGTGGCTCCGGGTGGTGGTGCGATAGGTAGCGAGTGGGTGAAGCTCGAGCAGATGGACGAGATCTACGAGGATCTCGATGATATCACGGCAGAGGCCACACCGAAGGTACAGTGCATCTCGGCCATTCCGCAGCACTCGTTGGCAGCGTTTGCCTTGTTCCTGAAGCTACCTGCTTACTCGGATGTGCTGTTGACGGATCCGGTACGGGCCCAGTGTTTGTTACGGTTGATCCTCGGTGTGACTGGCGATGGTGAGGGCAATGAAATATACAGTCTTTCGTTGTCCACCACCTTGCCAACGTTACCGTTCGAGGTGTTCCGCCAGCTACTCGATAGCTCGCCACTGACTACGGATGATGGGGTGTTACTGCGCCGCATGGTCATTGAAGTGGGAGCGATTCATCTTGTGCTCAACTGCCTCAGTGTGTTCACTCATCACAACAGTTCGGGGGCAGGAAGGCTAGGTGGAGGCAGAAGCCCACCCGGAGATGTAAGAAACCAACAGGATGTGCCCACCGTCGACTCCCTTCTTAAAATGTTCTATGTTTCTCTCGATTCCAGAGCCCTGTGGCAGGTGCTGCGTATTCGGGTGGTGGAGGTACCACTTCCAGTGGCGTTGACAAATCCGCTGGAGGCAGCGATGAACAGGTTAACGCTGAAGACAAGGGGCACATGTATTGGGCTAAGGGTACCGGTTTCGGTACGGGATCGACACAACAATCCTGGAACGTGGAGCAAGCATTGCTACGGCAGAAAAGCGAAGAAGAACATGTTACTGTGTTGTTGCAGGTTGGTTCCCTTTCTCTTAATACATCAGGACTGTATGTACGAACGGTTTCTTTCGTCGGTTTCTTTGGTCCAGGTGCTGTCGAGCTACATCAATCCTGGCGATAAGTATCCTGCCAGCTTGGGTAACGATGAACAGCTCAACTATCGCGATTGCAGCGAATCGTTGCCCGAGCTGCCACCGATCTTCTTGGATCTGCTGCAGCAAAGCTGCCTTATTCCCGCCCTTAGTTACTACCTACGAAATGATTCCGGTAAGCTAGATTCTTGGAAACCAGTGTACAATGTTTGCAGTAATTTAATCCATCTTTGTTTTTTTTCTGGCAGTGCTTGACATAACACGCCATATTCCACTTTACCGAGCCGTTTTGCAGTTACTTCGGGCGGTTTCGCTGTCCACTCAGCTTGCCACGCTGCTTGTGAATAAAGGTGGATCATCGGAGGGTAAAATATCTATCGCCGGACTGTTGTCCAGTATGAAGGCTTGCGTGGATACGTATGCTAGTCGGTTGAAGTGAGTATCGGTGGCTTAATAATGCTAGTTAATACGCCGATCTTCTGACCGTGTGCGTGTCAATCTTTAAATTTGCAGAGTGAACAAAAAGTCGAACTTAAAGGGACAAACACAGAAGATTGTCGTCAGCCTGGACGATGGCGATGATGAGGGCCTAGCGCTACTGATACCGGACATACAGGAGACATCGTTGCTCGTACAGAACGCAACTAACTGCGATGCGGTGGTTGGCACGACGGAAGAGGAAGAAACACTGACCATTGCGCGCCCTCTTACCAAATCGGTTGAAGAGAAGTACATGGAAATTATGAAAGCACTTCAGTTCGGTAAGACGCACAAACTCCATATAGTGTCCCCATGTTACGATGCTTATGGCTTACTCCTTCGTGCATTACAATATTTTCTTCTTTATTATTTCTTCTTTTTACTATCAAAGACACATACGAAATGATAGCCGAATCGGAGAACGGGTATCGCTTTACCATATCGCATCATTTTGAAACGAACGTACGGATGGCCGGTGATCGTGGGCACCCTGGGCGCGTGAAACGCTTGGCACAGGAAACGGTAACTCTCTCGACCAGCCTACCACTCTCGTACAGCAGCTCTGTGTTTGTACGCTGTGATACCGATCGATTGGACATCATGAAGGTACTGATTACTGGGCCCGCCGAAACGCCGTATGCGAACGGGTGCTTCGAGTTCGACGTCTACTTCCCACCGGACTATCCCAACTCACCGATGATGATCAACCTGGAAACTACGGGCCGGAACACGGTACGCTTCAACCCGAACCTGTACAACGATGGCAAGGTTTGCCTGTCGGTATTAAATACGTGGCACGGTCGGCCCGAAGAAAAGTGGAACGCACATACGTCCAGCTTTCTGCAGGTGCTGGTATCGATCCAGAGTCTCATTCTTGTTCCCGAGCCGTACTTCAACGAACCGGGCTTTGAGCGCAGCCGTGGTACACCGACTGGAACGCACAGCAGTCGCGAGTACAACAGTAATATCTATCAGGCGTGCGTGCGTTATGCGATGCTGGAACAGTTGCGCCATCCGTGTCCGTGCTTCCGCGATGTCATACACGCACACTTTTGGCTGAAGCGTAACGAAATCTGTGCCCAGATTGAAGATTGGATCACCGAGCTCAGCAACCCGTTGCAGAACGAACGCACCGGACGGACGATCTCGTTTAACGCCATGGTCCTACGCCGACAGTATCGCCAGTTGCGCGAGGAGTTGGCCAAGCTCTCACCTCCCGAAGGGCTCGAGGAGGCTGATTATCCCTTTAGTGCAGGTAAAACGAGCACTACGATTGCGCCACCGCTTCCGCCTCCGCCGCCACCACCAACCACACCAGCAACAGGCAATGTTACAGCTCCCGAGACCACAGCCACATCGTGCAGTGCCACTTCTGCTTCATCCTCTTCTGGTGCGTCGTCGTCATCATCCTCGACATCAACGTCGGCGTCATCTTCTTCCTCGTCGACTTCCTCTTCGTCATCGACCTCATCTTCGTCTTCCTCTTCTTCGTCGTCCTCCTCATCGTCCACATCGTCGTCGGTGGCTTCGTCCGGCACGCACACAGCATCAGGAGGCGGCACCGCTGCTGTACACACCAAGCCACCTGGTGATGGTAGCAGCGAAAGTGGTACCGTCATTGAACTTGCCTCTAGCAATTCCAAAAACAAAAGTATTGTTGACGTCGAAGAAGGAGGAGCAGGAGGACGGCATGCTTTTGCGACTCATCACGTGGTGCGGTGTGTTGAGGTCAATTTTACTCCCGGTCTGCTGCCTGACGATCCGATCGCGACCGGCATTACGGTCAACTTTGGCGACGAGCATTCCAAAGACGACGCTGCGATGGCTGCGGCGACGGTAACGGTAACGAACGCCACCCTTTCTGGCGATTGTAGCGAGTCATCGAGCGGTAGCAGTAGCGTAACGGGGGTTTCCGGATCGGGTGATAGCAGCGAATCGACAGCAGTTACCGGTGGCCTTTCGGAGGAGACGGAGGTCGGTTCGAATGCATTGATGACCGGAGGTGCCACAGTAGATGATATAAGCAGTATCATCGACAGTGGTAGCACGCCAATGCCAACTAGTGCCAGTGCTGGCAGCGTACACGAGTTCCTGGAAAATGATGCCGATCTGTCAAGCGATGAGATCGACTCAATTCTATTGTGGTAAGTAACCTATAACAACCAGGGATAAAGAAGAGTGGATTATTGATTTTTCGTTGTTGTTGTTGTTGTATTTGTTTTCGCATCAGATAGAGAGAACGCGAGATGAGGCAAACGAGCACCTGTTGATAGGTCGATATCTGCACCGTGTTTCGATCCATAAGTAAGGAGGATGCAACATGTAAGAAGAGTACTAGCGGCGACTGACGACCCGTTCTGTGCAACGACAACACTGATGTTGATGACGACCGACGATCCTATGTGATCAAGATGCATAGTGTGTGTCCTGCTCGAAGAACGTGGGAGAGGCAATCGCGCGCCAGTGTGTCACGATGTGATATAATGATTAGTTTGCTGTTCTGTTTGTGGTGCCACCGTGCTGTGTCCGGTATTGGCCAGTAGATGAACGTAAGTGAGCGTCCGGTGGAAAAAACTACGAATGCCGAATGTTATCGGCAACCAGAGGGCTAGATGCAGTTAGCAGAACACCTCACAAGGAGTAGCTGCGGTAAGGGAAGCCATAAACAAAGAGCGTGAAATACACACAATCTGCAGCAGTGCCAGTCAAGCCGCAAATGCCTATTCGATGATTAAATGTGTCGCGTTTCATGCAGATGCCTGTTGCAGCTGATAATTCCATTGATCTTTTATGTTAAGAGAGAAGGTTGGCTCTTCTGAACCCCTTAAACATTTACTTTAGTTTGTATTTTTGCCGAATTCATCGTTTAAACACCCGATATTAAGGTTTACCTAGAGAGGTCTATTGAAGTACAAGAGCTAATGCTAAGAAAAGCTGAAAAGTGTGCTCATGACTCGCGATTTCTATTATTTCGTTCTTTATTACTCCACTAATTTTTTTAAAAGCATACAACGGCTGTAATGTTGCGCATAGTTTTAATCAGCCAGGGAAAAGCGCCCGCGTCAAAAAGAGCAATGTCGTGGCACACGTTTCCGGCGTTCACTGTGCGAGTTCGCTTATTCCGTACACCTTATACCCGCGTTCCTTTAGGTTGAAGTATTTAATGAATTAAATGTTTTACATATTAGCTGTCATCACATCTTTGATTGTTTTTGTTTGATAACGAGTAGCTGCTGCTGCTCTGGCTGAATTCTGAGCGATGACTTTCGAACGCGGGATCGTAGCATGTAGGGATGATGTAGTGTAGCAGCGACGATTATCAGGGAATTAAGAGCACAGGAAGCAGGAAACGAGAGATGGAATGTTGTACCGAATGAATTAATAATCAACCAATCCTACCCTCTATGTCCTCTAAGGTCGCGTGCCGCGTGACCGCACATGAAACATAAGACTTAGGACACGAGCTAATAAATGTAATAAACACACACACATACGACACACACCAGCAACAAATAAGCTATCTGCGTTAAGCAATATTTATCGAATCCGAACGTACCTATCTTTTCTTCTTGGGCTAAGAGCGAATGTTTGTTTCTGTGGTCACGGTGGTTTTCGTAGCGCGTTTAGAGAGCAGTGCTTTCGTTCGCCAAGTTTCCTATCCAATTGCCTCCAATGATGTCATCGAGACAAGGGCACGTGCCTCAACGCTTTGCGGTTAACCACTGACCTTTCGCGGTCTGGGTGCGATCCATGGTCCTGTTTTGCATAGATCGTTAATCTATACAGCGTAGACTTATGTTTTAGTTCATTTTGAAATGATGAAAAGATGTGTTGCAAATCAAAAGATAACGTATGTTTTACATACTGCCACACGCGAACAGCTCACTGTTCAGTTCCCCAGCTAATTTCCAGTCCCTGTTTCAATTCGATTTGTGATCTAATTCGATTCGCTCGCTCGCATGGTATGTAATTGTGAATATGAATATGTGTACTCGCTAATAGGTATAGTACGCTGGATGCAGCCCTGACCGTCCGCTAACAAGGAATAATTTGAATTTAGATTGTTTAATTTAAATTCGCATGCTTACGACGGTACCGTACAGGTTCCGTGAAAATTAGTTGGTGAACCGTAACCACCGTTACGGTCCCGTTGGTTGCAGTTATACGCGCAGCCTTCTTTTCGAGCATGGGTATGCGAACGAGATCTACTCTTGTGATCGTATTATGTGATGGGCACGAACGATGCAACATTAATTAATATTTATAGCACCCACGCGTCTGAAAGCTCTGCCGCTGGAAAAGGGTTGCCGAAAAGGGCGAAAGGATGCATCAAATGGAATACCTTAGACCTAGGTGAAGGATGCAAGGGGTAATATCTTTCACGGTGGTCCCTGAAACTTAATGCAACCCATTCGTTATCATTACCGCGGTAAAATGGTTCCGAAATGATTTAAATTAATATTAACCAACCATTGATGTGCGTTAGTAGGGAATGAGCTTCTCATACTTTCTCCACCCTTTTACTGTTTTCTCTTTTTAGTGCTTAGCTTCGTTCGGATTATGCTAACTTCTTCTGATTTGCAAGGACTTGAACGGTCGAGCAATTCTAAAACCAGTTCGCGACTTGATTTACGTTTTCAACTACAGCTCACGGACGTGATCCGATGAGTGAAAATTAAAATGAAATACATTCAATATGATGCTGGTGTATGACGGGGCAACGGTGGAACCAGAAGTTACCGACCGGGACTGATACTCTGATATCGCTGGCTAACTTTGCCGGCTGAGCATGCTCTAGCATGTGAAATAGCAGAAACGATGCTAGAGACCGTGTTCATTAGAAACAGACCTTGTTATGGTCATTCTGAACCAGTGAGTAATCAATCAACATAAACCGGCCACACGATGATTGATGTTGTCTACTTGGACCTTCCGTTACGGCAGATGAGGACACTGCGGCGCGACGGATTGGTACGCGGTGAGTTGATCTAGTTCCATCCTTCGCAAGAATCAGTATTCTGAATTTGTTCTGTTCGGAGCTTCGCTTAACGCCTCAAGCTAGAAACATAACGGAGACGTTTTGAAGGATTGTCGTTATTGGTTTCGGGAATGCAGGGTAGATTTCCATATCAAATGCAATTAGTTTGAAACTGCTAATGGTGACGAGATAATATTTAGAAACTTTTTCAGATAACACGTTTTTTGCATCAATGAAAACGCAGTTGTTTTACCGGTTAATGCGCTCTCGCATGTTTTACATACAGATATTTACCTATTGAGTATAATCATTGTGGTGTAAAACATTCTGCTCAGTCGATTTCGTTTCTATTTTTTGTAGCTGTTAGTGTTTCTTAAGAATTAAATGTAGTTTCGAGTAAAATGTATTCAATTTAATAATAAAATATGTTAATTTAGAAAATATATGTTAATATTAATTTATTTCACATCATGCTAGTCATTACTATTATTTTAGTTTATATCTAGTTGAAAGGACATTCCATCATTCATGCTTTGTATTACGGAGCTATCATGTCGAATGAATGTGTAGCCAGACACTCTCTGGGGATAGATCTGTGAATGTCCTTCGTAACATTTGCTTGGCGAACAGTGTGGTTCCGGCAAAACATCTCACCTGATACGAAACGGTGCTTTATTACAGCCCCGAGTGTTTGTATTAACGCGCTATCGATAGCTCATCAACAATATATATATTAGCCACGTTGAGTATCGCAGCCAATGCTTTGCCATTCTTTCCGAGGATGGGCCAAATCATTGCCGAACGAAGGACATGAATATTCTGTCGGAAATTCCAGTAAAATGTGCTTGGAATTGCTGATCGGTTCGCCCATGTTGCTGGAAAGTGTCGAAATCCTTGCTATGACCTCAACGACGAACGTTAGTGATGTGAGCCAGTTGTCCTGCCACCAGCCAACTTGCTATTTGCCTACCGATCTTATGTCTGCGGTATAGCATCTGCCGGGTGCCAGTCGTTTCTGCGTTGACACCGGAACGTGTCCGCGGTTGCACATAGTGTCAATATTTGGTCCAGTGTGTCAAACACCTCCTCGCCATGGTACACCGACACAAATACGGACGCAATTTACGGAAACGAAATAGGCTCTTCCGTGGGCTCACCTGCCGCACCAAGAGATTATGATTATGACCTTCGTCGCTTGCTCTCGACGCCGCTCCTCCCCAAAAAAGGGCAAAACCCAACCAAGGTATCATCTAAGTTTTGTTTGTATAAGCAGATTTCGCTGCCGAAAATCCGACAGGTGTTTCCCAAACGATGCCCCAAGGAGAGCGAAAGGATGCTTTTCGGGACGTTTTCGGAACGACGAATCGTGTGGACAACGGCTGTTGGATGCGCGACGAAGACGAAGCTGATTGAGCAGCGGAGTAAGACAAGCAAAGGCCTCATGAGACGAGGCTGCTATTGGTATGCAGTGCAAGTGCTTAGCATAACCCGAAGACGCGGCATCTTCTCTTATGGTTTTCTATGCTTCTTATCAGCCAAACCACAACACACCCACCAGTTTGGTGAAAGGTTGTTTGAATGAAAAACAAACACCATGCGTGATACCAGGATCTCGCGAAACGTGTTTGTTGTGTCTGGCTAGGTTACTGACGATTGGGTGGTTGGCCGGGTTGTGGCTAATTTGTTTGCCGATATGCGGATGCATCTTAAGCGACCCTCGGCCGAAGGAGAACATTTGAACAGCGAAGTGATTTTAAAATTCGAAATTTCGGTGAAATTGTATTTTCTGAACGATATTCTTTAGCTCCATTAGGATTGCATATTGCGTGGCCTACACATCATGTCCGAGTATCGAATTCAATAGATAAAACCGTTAACACGGAGCAGTCATTATTTGAAGCCTTACTTTACAGTTACGTTGCCGGTTGATTTTTTTTGTTACATTTTTGAAATGTTATTACGGTCTTGAACATTAACTAGTAAGTAGTATTTTAGTTATTTTCTTTGCCGAATTCGATGTCTCTGTAAACGAACAGGTGATGAAATCTCGGTGGGTAATTTATTCCTGTTCCCGTGCTTACAATCTAGAACCGGTGGTCTTATCCTACAGAAGCAATGTCGGCCTGATTAACGCTGTTGGCAATTAGGCTAACGAAGTCCGCCGCATTCTCTCGGTGAGTTTTCCAAGAATGTTTCGATGCATTTGATTCTATTTTCAGGCATAACATGAAAGTGTTTCAGAAAAGCTTACTCCTACTAAGCGGACTTGGCGATTTTTTACGGAAAGTTTTTGTCCATCTTTAGCCGCTCGTTTTATGTTACTTACATTCTTTTCTTTATAATCTTTTCTTCCTCGGCACAAAGTTTAAGCTTTTGAAATTAAAAATGGGCGCTGCAGAGGCAACTAGATTCTTTTCATTTTGAGCGCACCTTGCCAACACACTAATCCGCGACCGTGTGGTATCTCAGCAAAACAGCTTGAAAGGTCGTCGTGCTGCCGTCCAAGGCTATAAATCGCGTTACAATCTTATGTTACAGCGTACTTTCAAAACGGAACGATCTGAAGTGAAGAGACAGCTCTGGCGAGCGAACGCGGGTGCTCGGGAGAACTTTTCTTTCCCGTCGATTCGCTACAGTATCCTAGCGGGATGAAAATGAATAAAGGGAGAGAACAAAATAACAGGCCACATGTGGACACGAAGCTAACGCTAACGGCTTCCGTCGTGGTTTATCGTCTGTAACCTTCGATGCATTAGAGGAGCAGAAACGAAAAATAGAAAAAGCTCAACCAAAGACTCTACGCCAGGAAGCTACCGAGACCGTAGCACAAGCGTAGCTTCTTCGGTAATAGAAAAAAAAAAAAAACAATCCGTTCAGTGATCGAGAGCAGCGCGCGGTGCCTCTAAAGCTCATTCTTGAAACTGACTAACTCATTGTACTGTTAAGCGGCTGGGGATGATAATTCAATTTCCTCCGTTGTTCCAACCGCTTATGATACTTGCAAACCCGATATTAATGAAAAGGTTCGATAGACCGGGCTCGGTATTTTGTTTGAGTTACGCTTTTCCGTGAATCTAACCGTAATGCATCGGACCCATGGAGAGAATGGTATCGTGAATTATGACGCACGTATGGCAAAAATAAGAGCAGCCGGACAAGAGAGAGAAAGGTCAAGCTTACCTAGTGGCAGATGCTGTCTGGCCGGACGTTAAGTCTTGCCCATCAACCGACCGCTATCACTTAGGCAGCCGGTGTCGGTGGACGGATGCTTGATTGATTTAACCATCGAGGATTGATGAACTGAGGCTCGTTCCGATAAGAAGGTAACCATATAATAGACCATTACTATCCTGCTCACATCATTCCGGTCATGTAAAGTCGATAAATCATGTTGCTTTCGCGGTAAGGTTCGGAGCGCCATTTGGGCAGTTGGCATTGAAAATAGGGTGAGATCACTACAGCAATCGCTTCGTAACCGCTTCTGAACTATTCATCCTTTTGGGTAGAATTTCGTTTCGTTTCGTTTATGTTTTAAAGTTGTTTATTATAAAAAGCCTTTGGCAATAGACGGGTCAATAACTTTCCAAGTCCATCCATGCGAAACTTGTTGGAATCATCCCCTTCGAGATACGCTTGAAGCGTGAAACGAACTGCAACTCTTGTTTTGTGAATACTAATGTTGCCAAATTCGGTTTGGTGGGACATACCGTTGACAGCGTTTGTCAATCGATCGACCGAAGGATTGTCTTGAACGCGTACAATATTGCTGTTCGAATTGAATAATGTCGCAGTTGAACTTCTACACGCTCCGGTAAACCGCTCCGGATGCCACACGATGGATCAAGAGACCGGCTGACAGTTGGTGGGTGATTCCCAGAACGAAGGTTCTCGTTCGGTACGGGATACGAGCGGATGAAATTTTATTTCCCAAATGCTTCGACATTCCTGTCATTTGCAGGAGTTTCCCCTAGTGATCCCTGCTCGTGTGGTGGAATGATACGTGCTCGTGCATCCGGGTGATGTAAAGTATGGTTTTGACTTGTTCCCAGCCACTGCGTCGTATTATATTGCGAAATCGTTTTATTCGTACGATTTTTAATTCGAAAATTATCAGAACTGCTGCTCCCCCTTCCATCGAGCAAAAAAATGGCTTCGTTGGCGCGACTGTTATCAGGTGAAAGCGTATAACAAAATTCAAATTGGCATGTCTCTAGGCATATTTATAGTGTATTTATCATATAAAATTCCGTTTCGGGGCAAATAACAGCCCCCATTAATGCAGAAATAGCGTTATGCGATTGAATCCAATCAACTGAGCAGCAAAATGCATGAAACGCGATGCCAAAAATTATGCATTTTCGACGCGGCTATCAGCCGCAATCAGGCAAGCCGAGCTTCCAATTTATGCACAAAATTGCGGAACGCTCGCGCCATCTCGCTAGCACATGTAGTAGTGTATGGTTTGCAAATTATCCAAAACCAATGCCCAGGATGCCCCCATAGTCCGCAAACAAATCAGTTGGAATGCTTTGCGGCCAAAATTTCTCCTACATCGTGCACTTCACGGTCCATGGCTTAGTGGCTCTGTAACACAAATCGGAGCCTTAGGCGGAAATGTTATATTCGTTTTAAAAATAATAATATTCTCCATGCTCCAGTAAACCATAGTTTACTGCTTGTACCATTTTCGTAAATAGGCCTACTATAATGTTAAAGCGATTGGTTACGTATAACAAAACAGAAAAGAAAACAAAACATGAAATACCATGCGCCTCCATTGATGCTGGTAGCATCCGAAATAATGAGGTAAAAAGCACAATGCATAATCGTAAACATAATAATGAGCTTCATCAATATTTGTGAACGGAGAAAAGATTGAGAATAATTACCTTCCTCAACAGGGGTTTTGGTTTGAGTTCAAAACAACATAAAAAGATTTTTTTTCTTTCTTCATGCTCCAAAGTTGCACAAAATTTGTTCGTGTTTTGTAAGAGTTGAGTAGTGTAACAGCAACAAAAGTAGTGCTGATAACTGACAGTAAATAGTGGAAAGGAACGGTTGCGACCTACGCTCGGGACGATCCTGGTGGACCGGACGAAGGGCGTTACATCCAACACAACATTCAAAACACATTCTGACCAACGCGGCCGCTCCTAGCCATGCAAATGATTGTTCATATTTGTGGGTCAAGCTTGTCTGATTTATGATGGGAAGCATAGCACAGAAAACAACAACAAGTCAGCGAAAACCCCACGGAGAAGCTGCACCATTACGTGACACGGGAAAACCCCCCGAGGGTATTCACGTTTTCCCCTGGCACTACGATGCCGCAACAAAAACGGCAGTCCTTTATTCACATTTCCTAGCAATTCATCCCCCCCGGCCGTTGTACGTTGGCTGAGTGCCAGCTAGCGATGCCACCGAGAGCTTTGTTTCGAAGTGGCCAGTGGTGTGTAACATGGATAGTTTCTGGGAAATGCATCTACCTTACTTCATCTAAGCTAAGTGGTGGATGCTTGAATACGCCCAGATTTCGCGAATACGACACTCACGCACTTGAAATCTGGAACGATTTACACGCTAAAGCAAACCTGATGTCTATCCAATTACTGAGGCGTGTTGATTTGTTTTTGTTGTCCCCCCCCCCCCCCCCCCATCACATCAAACAAACATGTTAAATCCCGAGTGTTTTAACGAAATCTGTTTTAACAAGCTTCCTCATCAATTGTGAATGAATTGAATCATGACCATGAATGCCGAAACAGTCCGAAGGATGGAACAAACCGGCGTGATGAGCATGTAAATGGATTTCTTTTCCTTCTTTTCATGTTGTACCTTAAGGTACCATGTTTGTGGCCCATCACTTTAGATGTTCATTTTATTATGCCCGCTCCCACTGTGTCTATTCAGCAAAGACCCCAAGAGTTTGAAGAAAGTTGAAAAGCAATGATGCTTGAAAGGGCCGGTACCGCGCCCTGCTCCCGATGTGGCACTTGTTCGTACATAACATTTGGACGAAATCTTGTTACAACCGGCACAGCTTCGTCGCTACGTCCGGCTACATGGCTAATGCCACGGACAATGGGTAAAACCAGATCACCAAGCATAAATCGGATTACAGCAGTTTCGGAGACGGAGAAGAAAGAACTCGAGCCATCGATCGTGTTTGTTGGTTTGACAGGCTAGGCCTATCTCTTTGTTTATTTTTTTTTTTATTTTGTGAAAGTTCAAGCGAATCACGCTAACCCCACGGTCCGATTTAACGTACCAGTTGGGACAAACCAATCAACACTGGCAACCAGCGTAACCACCCGGTAACAGCCAGAGAGATCCACGCTGAGGAGCAAATTTCGTTCTCAATTTTATCACAGTTCAAAAAGCGCCGATCGGTAGATAGCAGCTTCGCGATGCGGCGCAGAAAGATGGCCGAATCTGGCTTACACTTGTATCGGGCACTGTTGAACACGCATTTCTCGTATGCGTACCGGGCACTGGAAATGCCAGAAAGGCCGAATCAGCCTCGCTAGTCATCGGGTAGTTGCCTCCCCGTGGCGAATACTCACCAGCAGAAGTGCATGTACTGCAGGTTGAACGATTGTTGTGCCGCTTTCGAGACTTCTTCCTTCAGAATGGAAAGAAAGCTTTTGGAGCATTCGTCCAGATCCTGGTGGACGAGCCGGAAGCAACCCTTGTGCCAGAGGAATTCTGTGGAACGCACGCGGTGCTCATTAGCCAGGGATTTTCCGGATTAGAGTATCGGATCGGTATCGGTTCGCTTACCCTGCTGAAACGTTCGATCCTGACACAGGAACTCGTACAACCGCTTGGCACCGTACACTTCGTTGTCGATGAGCGTTCGCTCCTTGGTTTCCACGCAAACATCCAGATACCGCTGCACACACTCCATGCCCCGGTTGAACAATCTGAAGGAGAGAAGTAGCAAAAGGTTGAACCGGCACGTTAATGAGTCTATTGGGGTCGATACCGGATTGCCCGGATTGTGGTGTCGGTCTGTTGCTTTGTTGGGCGCTACTAATGGACGTACAAACACCGGCCGCTGATTTGCTCGATGGTTTCGGGGATCTGGACGCTATAGAGCAGCTCGACCGCTATGTTGGGTGTGGAGTTGTGAAAACAGCTGTCCAGCATCTGTGCAATCTGCCCGCAGACGGGTTCTGGGAAGGGATCGACCGGGGCGGTGCCAGGTTCTACGGAGTAAAAGAAGAAAACAAACAAACCTACAACACTCTGAAAGCATGGCGTTCGAATGGCGTTGGCGTCGCGATGGTCGTGTCATCGCGCTTCGTATGGAAAGAAATTTCGGGAAACCTGAACGCGGATGGTGCGCGGAAGAATGAATGGACCACTAATCGAGGTGCCATTTGTGGAAAAAATGTTGAACAAAAAAGGATAGACAGATGGCAAAAGTTTCATATTTGTCATTCGAAGCAACTCGAACGATGTCGTGGAGCTTCGTTTAGCACTAAGGGAGCAACCGATAGATGTCCTTGATATGAGATGAATGAGATGCTAAAAGGCATTTTGGTATGCTGTATGTATGGATACTAGTAAGTTTAAACTACCAGTTCATATATGTTAAAACCTCCGCAAGTAAAACATTTGCCACAGAATAATTCCTTAAATGGAATCGTTTATGTAGTTTTGATAGTAATAAAAAATTCATAAAACTAACAGCTGCATAAGAACGAAGATAATTTTAAAACGCAAATATTGTTAAATAACTCAACTACGCATGTTGAACGCAAAAAGGGCCCGAAAAAATAAATTTTATCTGTTCGTGATTCGCGAATTAAAACGCCGGTACAAAACAATATCTACTTTCATTCAAGATATTGCATAATTTATGAAAATTCTATCATACATAAGCAACATTGCTCACGTTACAAGGAACTCCGTCCCAGGCGTTATGCCGCACATAACCGAATTTAGAAAATGATTATTTAACATAATTACTTTAGAGATTTTTTTGCTCGAGCTTTCCCGCACATGGATAAAAAGGATAAGAAACCTCCATCGAATATAGAGGGATATAGGGCATCATAAAGTAAGATCTGCTGTTTCGTTTCGTAAATGGATCGCTTAAGCTCACCAGAACGCTACACCCTCACCACGTCAAAGGGCTCGGTACTGCTACTGTGTCAAGCTGTGCCATGATGATTACGTTTTCCCGTAGCTATGGTTCTTAAAGCAATTGCCATTTGTCCGTAGGGCTTCCTTTCTTGAGTAAGCGTAGGTAATCGTTTCCCATGCTATTTGTCGGTTTGTTGTTTTGTGCCGTAACCCCCGTAGGCATGGGCATGGGTTTGATTTAATATGTTTCCATCCCAATGGCGCCCCCCAAAAATCGCAACTCGTGGCACAACCGCGTTCCAGATTGAACCTTACCGAAAGACCTAGAAACGAAGAAGACCTATGGCCTTCCTAGGCGACTAGCTGACACAGAAGCTGAACGTGATGGAATGTGTGCAGCCGGACTGTGTCGCCTCTTTGCGATAAGCCTCCGTATCCCGAAGCAACTAGCAAATAAAGAGTAAAAGAAATAAAACATTCGTTCCACCGTTGGGATCCGTTACAACCATCGTCTGGAGGCGCTGATAGTGGATTGAAGAGTAGGAGGGAAAACTACGACTGATACGAGTTGGTAGGTTTGGTAGCTTCGCGTGTAAGGATTTTTTTTTCTCCGAAACGGACATCCGCTGCCTCGAGCCCAACCGTAGGGTCATTTGTTTAGGATTATCCATGCCTCTTTACAATAGCCTTGAATCGGTACGTTTACTGTAACCTACAGAGAGGGTATTATATTTCCTTCAGTACTTCAACGTATACCCATCATCTTTACAGCGTTCAGACGATTCCACGAAGATTTCAGTGTGGTCAGTATATTGGCGTACCAGCAATGGAAAGTGGTAGCTGGAATCTCAAGCAAGCTAACGAACTAAATGGAACTTCATCAGTCAACTGTGCACACAATAGGCAACTCAAATGTACAGATGAACCGAGGAAAGGAAATGCTCGGGGGCAAATCAAGGAAAATTCTTTCGAATCTGCTCCCAAAACCATGACAAACGACCGTAACTCCCACTCTCTGGCCCAAAGCACAATAGCGGTATTTTCTTTTGTTTTGGAGCTTAAAACAAGACCTGCGGGCTCTATACACGCCCTCTCACAATGCAGGGGATGAAACCTGCCCATTTGTGGGACCTGTGGCCTACCCGAGGTATTGTAACGCATAAAATGGCGGCATTAATGTTAGCAAAAAAAATGGCACAAATAGACAGTTGCAAACCGTAATGTTCGCAAGCCTCTTCGAAACAGTGGATGTATTCCATTTTGCCAAGTAATCGCACCGTCAGGTTCTACTGCACTACCTTCCCGGATCCTCATCGTTCTCAACGAGAACGCCCTTTAACGTTATTGGCCCGAATTTGTGTTCTATTACTCGTTCCAAGCGGACAACGACTCCCCAGCATCGTTTGTCATCGCATCGGGGAGGGGGATGACATTTTTCATTTTGACAGGACCGAAAGATTGAAGCTCGATTAAATTATCGGCAGTTACGGATGAAGCACAATCTCATCCATCTAGCCCAATCCGTGTGACAAGGGAGAATATTGTTTTTTCCACGTCGGCACTTCCCGCCACTCACAGGCCAACCCTAGGCTGGGGCCCTGGACTATGACTACGTCCCGTTAGCACTTACCACAGCGCACCGAAGAAAACACGAGCGAAAACAGCACTACTCGCACTTTGCTAATACCATTCATGTCGCGTTTCGTGGTGGCCGGCGAACAACGGTGCGTGGGAGCTACTCAGAAGCTTCTCAGGAGTGGAAGATACAGCAGCAGGAGCTGGAAACCCGATTCAATTAGGCTCGGGTTGTACCGGGGCGCTCGGAGTTGTTTGTTTTGCTCCCGCGTGAACAATTTGGTCGACTTAATAGTATCAAAGGACGCCGCACAGGTGGCCACACTTTCGCTTGCAATCAAATTTCAAATCACTCCACCTTACGGTCCCATCGCATCGTCACCACGGTACGGCACGTAACGGACGACCGGCGATCTAGTTGTTTGCTTTGCCCTCGGCTCCTTGTCTGGCTGCGTGGTATCGAAAGTAAAAACGAACCGTTACCGAAAGCTGCACGCGTTGCACTAGAAAACCATCACACACTACGGTCACTACAGGTTTAAGGCAACTGTGGCAAGGCTTGTGACTGACTGGTTGGCTGACTGACTTCGGATGAACGAAGTCCGTGCTTCGCCAAGGATGCTGCTGTCGCGTCGGCACTCAGTATCTCACGATTGTTCCGTGCATATTGTTCAGCATTCCCGTGGTGGCTGGAAGAAGGAATTGAGTGCAGCGCGCAACGGAAGCGCGGTTTCTTTTTAAACAATAAAATAAAATTCAAAAGGAGAATTTCACTCTTTTTTGCGATGATCATGTAAGGAAAGCGGTTACGATTCTCATATAAAGAATGGCAGTCTGGGTATAATATCTGGCCTATTCGTTTGATTGGCTTTCCGAATTAAGGTCACAAACCGGTCAGTCGCCACGGCTTGGACGGTGTGACCTTCGCATTATCTCTTAAATCAGATCAGTTAGTAAAAGAACCACCTTCTATAGAGCTTCCCCTGAAAAGGGTCCGGATGTCGTCGACGTCGCCGTCGTCAGTATTTCCATCACGTGCGCTGACCGTCCGGAGAAGGGACTGATCTCAGTATCCGGCTGGCACGTGGATTCAAATGAGTAGCTTTGTGAGCTTTACCATGTGTATGTTAGTGTGGCAAGCAAAAGTTTTCAAGGTGTTCAGGGACCTTCAGGTTATCCGGAGTCACCACGGGACGGTAAGCCACATCCACGTACTTTTGGATTTTCGATGGGTCACCGCGACTGCCCGGGATCTGGCATGCGGATAGAGGGTGAGACACAGTTTGAGCCCCAGACCTACCGGAGTTTAATTAAAATATTATTTTTCTCACCTACAGCGTGACGGGACGCCGCCGGTGTGTAGCAAATATGATTTAATTAATTCTAGCCCCTCTAGGTATGGGATAATGCTTTTGGTTTTTCCAACCTGTTTTTTTTTTAATATACACGCTCTATCTTTTTTCGTGAGGGGAAAATCCAATTAATCCCTTTGAAAAAATCCATTAGCATGTTTACGGACCTCTTTGGATAAGCTTACCATGACTGTAAAGCTGTTGGATGTTTTCGAACGGTTAGACGCACCTCTAACAGTTTTACGATTGAGCGCTTCCAATAACTTGGCACACATTATCGACTCCTGTTATGTGTAGATAGAAGTGGGAGCGATAGCTTCAACGCTGAAAGTTCAATGCGCTACTGAACCCTCCAAGGAATTTCAGGATCTAGGAAAACATGGTAAAATAAACTCCGGGTCGGGACGTCCCGTTTGAAGAGAAGGCTGCCTAAATAAACATTTGATTTCCGATGTGGAACACGTGTCGATCGAACCTTAGTGCAAATATTTATACTTTTTTTTTCAACGCGATACGTATAGTATACTTAAACGATAGCTAAACGATTTGCTCCGCTGAAATCAATATTCGTTTGATACACCCCTCCGTGATCTGGATGAATTGAGGTCAATCATTTGCGTGTATTTGGTTTACGTGTCGCTACCGGGAATACTCAACTACTTATGTTTATCAGTGCTCTGCCCAATCCGATAAGCACAACGGATTCGCAACAAATCGCGGAACACTTCTTCTTATCAAAAAAAGTATTAGAAACAAATAGGTAAAAACATAAGAAATTCTCAGCCTAAACTGCACGACCAGCAACCACATAATGCCTCAACTCTGCACCAGGTTAGTGAGTACCATGGCTATCATGGCTCTCATGGCTCTATTTTTATTGACAACGCAAAACACTTCAGAAAAGCTTAATTACAGCTGACACCTTATCCACCTTGTCTAGCCACTCCGATGGCACTATCAATCTTGACGCAATTTGACGAGGCCAGGACACTAGGCGCCTCCACTCGTCCTTATTAAGGACGACGTCGAGGAATGACTTTGGACAGGAAAAATTGGGTGAAGTAGGAACTGTCCATGCCGATTGTGTCACAGGCGATTGCTGGCGATTGTGCTAATAATCCAATTGTTCGTCATTCGTTCTAACTACTTCCGGCTGTTGTTGCGATTCAAAGACCATTTCTCCTGCACAGGTGTCCATGGTCACTCTAACTGATCACGTTTTCTCTTTTTCGCAGAATCTCGCCCTGGCACGTGTACCATCGTTATTAAGTTGTTGATTACGGAACGGTTGCTTTTCATCACCTGGAGTAGGGTAATGGAATGGTGGTTGCGATGAAAGTGCTGAAGTTTACGCATCGCTGTCTTCAACAGTTTATTATATGAGATTTATTTATTTTCCAATTGGATCGGCTGGCTGTAATGAAAACCACATAATTATGTAAATCAAAATCCCTGATCAAGAAACGGCCGTTGTCGGTTTAATTCAATTTCCCTGGAGAGTACTTTGAGCTAATCAAAAGGGATCTAGGGTGTATCTAGGTCGTGAAAGAATCATAATACGAGCATCAATCCTCATCATCAAGAGTGCATTTAGCTAATGTAATCCGATTTGCTTTAATCGTCAACTTTAAGGCTGCTACAATCCGCGAGTGTTTGTTAAGTATTTCAGGCTACACAGTGCTGAACAACGTTGACATCAAGCAAATTAGCTCTAATCAGTTAGCATTAACATTAGATGTACGTTTTCATTCGCTTCTTATTTTTGTCTGGTATTTTCACACGGATATAGCGTCAACTTTATATTGAACAGAGTATTTGAAAAATGGGACCTTGGGAGAGTCAATGAGGCAGAACATTTCCACACACCTATGGATTACATTTCGTTTTGGCAGAAAAAAAAAAACTCTGACGATGTAATGGGATACATATTCCCAGAATGACGGCAATCGGAAGTGGATTCCAAAATAGAATCCGATTATATTTCTGTTCCTCTTCTATTGATTTTCCTCGAAATCCCAAAATCAATCGTAATCGAATTGCAAATTTAATTAGTTTTTCATCTTCTATATGGAAACCAAATTTTTGCTATTGACGTTGATTTTTCGCGAACCGCGAATCGGTCTTTTGGTTACTGCCAGAGATGGTTTCCATATTGTCAAATATATTCACTAGCTGTTGATCGCCATATAAAAATATTGTATTGCCACAAAAAACGCGTCTACCTAAGAACGCTCCCATTGAGCATAGCTTCTACCGTTGATTTCCGCAATGACAAATCAACATTTGATTTGCATAAAGATAACCAAATTAAACATCTTTTGCCTAACTCCAGTGTATCGGTTTTGATATGCTAGACTTCGAAAGAAGAACTTTGGTAATGTATGGGGCATAAACACAGCATGTCATTCTTCTTGCCATTACCTTCGGTTTGATGGTTGACGAATCGAACCGAAGACCGGAACGGCCCACGTGATCCTGAGTGGAGCCGGAAACTCGTGCTTTCGTGTAACAATCGGGCTCGCCGGTGTCGCCTCGTGGATCCTCGTTTGGCATTATATTAGCCAGCCACTTGTCGCTCGCGTTCATCAGATCGTCATCGTGCGCACTTGTGAACAGTATCAGCGTTACGTCCCATATTTCTATGAAGTGTTCCATTGAACGTGAGAAGATATCGGAATGGCGTGTGTACCGAGACAAACCTGCATATTGTACCGTCGCGCCAAGTGACAGGACCAGTGCCGAGTGTCTCTCCCTCGTGAATCCAGTTGTGTTCTATTTTATGGATTAATTGGTCCGAAATTATACCTAGTACAATTTAATAAGATAACCAAAAACGAACGAAACTTAAAGGAATTCGGTGACAGTATGTGAAACAAAGGTGTTAAAGCGGAACACAAGCAACGTAGCGAGTCAACGCACAGCCGGTTCAATAGCATTTAAAGATGGACATTAAATTCAACGGTTTAGCGTGCTTGTTGTTGGTAGTGTGCGGAAGTAAGTAAGCATCATTTGCCGGGGTGCTATTTGGTTCTTGAAAGCCATTTGCATTAACAATAGTAGAATGGCACCCTGCGTAAGGATGCATCAGGCACGGATTTCTCTGGAAAGCCCGTTATGCCACTCTACTCTTGAGATCGAGAGCTCAACGGCTAATTGTGTGATGAAATATGGAAATCGAGAAAATCGATTTAGAGGACAATAACGTTGTCCTTCTGCATCTTAGATTCATTAATGTGCTTAGCATAGAGTTCACTGAAACGGTGGTGGTGTTTGTTCTCTGATTTTATTATTTCATACCTTTCTATTAGATACCGCAGCTGTCTCCGGTAATTTATGGTACCAGAGCCATGACGATATTTCGAAGAATCAATATTAAATGTATGTAAATGATTCTTAGAATATTTTGAACGATCTGTTTGATTTTGATAAGACATCCAAAGTGCTGCCGCGCCTTTCCAATTACTCGTT
Organism: Anopheles darlingi; assembly: GCF_943734745.1. Classification (NCBI taxonomy): domain Eukaryota; kingdom Metazoa; phylum Arthropoda; class Insecta; order Diptera; family Culicidae; genus Anopheles; species Anopheles darlingi. The sequence continues at coordinate 24,871,754 of NC_064874.1, read as the reverse complement.
TCGGGCAATGTATCCCAATTTCCGTTCTCCGAAGCAGCATCCGGTTGTCGGTTCCAAGAACAACATTACGGTTGGAAGGTCTTAAGTTTTTCGTCCTACCAAACAACGTGCAAGTTAACAAGCATTAGAGTGTAGAACAAGCTTAAGAACAGACCTACCATGAATTCTTGATGGATGAATGACCGCTTGTTCCTTTGCCATTTTTCCTCGCGAACAGTTCATTGCTCGATTACCGATCGTCATGCAATTCCGGCACCAGCGTGCGGGCGCATTTCGCAAATGCTCGACAATTGCTTCAACAACTATACGCCAACCGTTGCGGTCGAAGCACTGCATACGGTCAAGATTCCCGAATCGCTGGAGGAAATCAACAATCGATGCCTGTAATGTGACCGCACATGCCAACATCGTACACTACATACTGATGTCCTCCTTCTTCCGCTAGGCTGTTCCATCGTGGAATGGAATGCGTTCAGGAGTATTTGAAGGTTTGCGTCAACGCACGACAGCGAAAGGTGATCGAGAACGAAGTGTACGGTGCCCAGAAGCTGTACGAGTTCCTGTGCTACGACCGTACATTCCAAAGTGGTAAGTGATTGACATCGGGTTTTAATTAACAAAAAAAAAACCCCCAAAAAAAGAATGAAAATTGAAAGTTCCTTCTGCTCGTACTAATTGATTTTCCATCGGGGCAGAGTTTTTGCGCCACAAAACCTGCTTCCACCTGGTCCACCCGGAGTGGGATCTGTGCTCGAATCAGTTCATGCGCTTGTTGAAGGACGAAATGGCACGAACGACCAAACAGTCAATCGACATGCAGTATGTGCACTTCTGTTGGTAAGTAAAGGAGGTGGGGTTGTCCAATTCCTTGTCATGTTAAATCGCGTTGTCGCATTCCAGTGCCCGGTACGCGTACGAAAGCTGCGTCTACAACAGTGCCCGATACATCTGTAAGCCGGACTCCGCCGTTTTTCTGCGTCGCATTGCCAAGCTCCTGTCCACCGATCGGCACTTTTTGAACTGTGATAAAATCGAAAACGCTCTCTGTTCCGGTGGTACCTGTTCACGCACTTGCTCCATTTTTCCAGCTACTGTTACAATAATTTTTGGAACTAGTTCTATTATATGGAAATTGTTTAGGGGTTAGGTATTGACGTTCGTGATCGCTGGTTTTGTCGGTTGATTGTACACTATGCAGGGATTAGGAATAAATAGTTATAGCATGACTGAGGGCAATAAATGTTTGAAACATGCTTACATTGGTTGCGTAAACTCTTAGTTTCACAATACTTTCAGCTAACCAATGGAATCTTGAAGTAAGCTGTAAGTCAACGTATCACGTAAGTCGAATTTTAGCCTAGTACCGATTATTATTAGATGAGATGTATGGGATATGACATCGCTCCGAGGAAGCCCTGTAATTTACAAATCGAGTCTGAGAATTTTCGAGTGCCGGGAAATTTGCGGCACATTATTAGCGCAAATAGGATGAGCGGCAGCATGCATGTCATGTTCTATTAGCAATTACTGATTCATCAATAACTGAATTTGGACACAGGGATGCAGCGTAGATACCGGTATAACGTCCATCCCAATATGTTTCACGTCAAATCACAAGTAACGAACTGTAACATTACATTTCGTACCTTGTACCACGAGATCGAACTGTGTGTCCAAAAATTTTCTGGGTATGCTACCAAAATAATAATTCAATTTACTCCATTATTTTCAACACACTTTTTTGTCGTAAATTTGAAAAATTTAGATGAAACAGTTAACCATGATGAAATGGAAATAAAACCGAAGGAAAGAATATTACCAGCACAAACATATTTTATCATGAACGTACTATCTGTGATGTCGCAGGAATAGCTGTGTCCTTGCACTGCGTCATATCTTCCGTTCGGATGATTATAACCACTGTAGTCGCAGTGCGTCCACATTAATCCACTTTGTTGCTCCTTTAGTTGCGAGAAGAGAAATTGGATCGCAACAATTTCATCATTTTCATTTTGTACTTTTGTTTGGACGAATCTAGGACGAACGAGCCATTGGGTAGGTACATTCCTTTCCATACCGTTAGCTTACTCGGTTAACAATTTCATCGTAAATTAGGCTAAGGACCGTCTTTGCCCGTAGAAACGTATTACATCTCCATTATTAGGTCGGTGTACCTTTTGACAGGTTAAAGTGGGATTTGCTCGAAGCCTGCTGAGAGATTCCACGGACCCCGATTAAAAGTAGTGGGATTTGCTGCGGACTGGATTAATTCACGAGAGAAATCACCTGAAGACAGTTCGTCACAGTCGCTGACGATGAGGCGTGGAAAAGGTAATGTAAAAATGACATCACTTTGAAAGCCCAGATCAGTCAAGCATGCACGAACCATCGCGTTGGTTCAGTTGAAAATGTCATCCTAAAACTGTTCTTCGCGCGACCAGCCAAAATTTCAAAATGATATTTCACCGAAGGTAGCCGCTTTCCCGCCCTTTACAAAAGAATCGCAGGAGCTGGACCGTGAAAACGAATGCTGATGCAGCTTAATTCCCGCAACGTGATGGTTTAATTGTGGTTAACGAGGGACTTAGTTTACCGTTGGGCAGATATGCGGCGTAGTGCCTGTCGTGCACAGAACCGTGGAAGAATTGTATTTTTGTTGAAAGGGTTTCAAAGAATGTCTTCAGTATTCGATGAACTGAATTTATTCGACTTGCTGAACATAGTTTGCATTTCTACGAGTGAAATGCCGATGGCAAGAAACGAAGGTTAAGCAAAGCAACTAGCCATTCTAGCGAAGGCGACTGGGTATAATTTAATATAAAACCGCTTTTCCGTGGGTGCAGGATCCCGAAAATGCGTGGGTGGGGAGGGGTATTGGTTTGATGATGGTGTTTTTGTTACAGCGCCGATTCCAAGATGTACTAACTATAAATTTGTAGCGCGACAAACAATGCCCTTCATTGAACCGGTATTTATGCTTCACGAACGGATATTTTGTCTGCGGGAGTGCTTGGGAATTTCAGCAGAAGTCTCAGTTCATAGTAGGTAGTAAATGACAGAAATAAAATATTAGGATGTGCTGAAATGTATGCTCTCGCCATAAGACAGCAATGTTCCAAATGTAATGTTGCATAATTTGTTTTTTTGTAAACAAACTATGAGATTAAATAAGGATTTCCAGCAGCACAAAATTGATCTTGTACACCAAAAACGAAGCATTTGGAGAAGCCGTCAATCTTTCAAATGTATAGGTGATCTTTAGTATTATTATAAAAACATTTTGTTAATAAATAAATTTTACAATCAAGGCTACCTTTCCATGGTTTGACATGATTTTGTATTTAATAAAATAGTATACCGCAATCCAAACAGGCGCTTTCCAACAGGATCTCTGTATTTTGGTGTCAAAGCAGCGAACTGAGAAGCCATCCTTTGAGGTAAAGCCATTTTTTCCATTATTTTTTATTCAGTGCTGTAGTATTTGATGGAAAATGGATCTGCTCTAGCTCCACAGAGTACGGAGCATAATTGGCCCGTGTATTGGGGCATTCTGTTTGTGGTTTTGTGGCGTTTAAATTATTTTCGACCGGCAAGTTTTGCTTAATTCGCCGGTGAAATCGAAGCTTACAGCAAACTTGTCAACCTTTCGAGTTCATCGCAATAAGGGTTTTGGTTATGTGTAGATACGCCACCTGCATCCAACGGATGATTGTTCTGAGTGAATGTTAATGGAGTTCTAGAAAAAATATTAAAAAGAGGATCGAGAGAGGATTGAAATAATTATGATACGATTTCATGCTTAAGATGTTTACCTAACATGCGTCGCTGGATTGTGATCGATTTCAGTTATAATCTGTTTCACGTGCACATGACTGAGTGGTGTTGGTGGGTTGCACGAGGTTTCCAGTAGCTTTGCACTAATTCGTGACACAATACTATAGCTCACTGTTCCCGTACGGTCTCGGTTCGGATAGATATCGAGAACGATGGCAATCTCTATCATTTCGACCGCCGCATGCTCGGCCTGCTTCGTGCGGAATTGCAATAAATCCGCCTGAGTGGCTATTCTAGCCATGCAGTGAGTTTCGACGTTGGTCAATCGCATGAGCAGCTGATTCTCGCCAGTCGGAATATGCATGATCGCGAACGGTGTTTCCTTGGTTTCGTTGAGGTGCAGCAGCGTTTCGGGTGTAAGCGCTGGCAGGACAATGAATTCGCCAAGATGGTTGTGCAAACGCCGGTTGTGCTGTTCAAAGAGATAATTCCGACAAAACCACAGCCCGCACTTGACACACTTAAAACCTTTGTAAACGTTGTCGCAGTGGCTTGCCAACATGGTTCTGATGAAATTAACGAGACAACTGATTTGGTGGTCGAGGCATACTAGTTTAAAATGTTGCACAGTCTTCGTTGCCATGGGGAATATTTTCGTGAAGATTTGGGTTGCTTAGATTATTTTAATTGTCCTCATGAATCCTGCTGGGTGATACGCCGCAGCAATAAAAATTTGTTTGAATCTAGTTTTGTTTGATTTGTTTGAACTAGGGCAGATGGGTTTGCGTGATCCTCTCGTCTCGTGGATTCAGTCCTTCCTCACAAGGCGGACCATCCGTGTTAGGACTCCCCCTTCCACCTCTCTTCCGCTTCCTATCACCTCCGGGGTCCCTTAAGGCAGTGTCTTGAACCCCCTCCTCGTCTCTCTGCTTATGCATTGCGCCACCCCAGCATCGTGTCCCGCCACTCCCACTCCCCAATCCCTCCTCGGAAACCCCTTGCTCCACAACCTCGACGCTCCCCACCTGCACTCCTCGTTACCCTTCTACGCCCCCTCTCGCCTCCTTGGCGATGGATTGCTAAGTTTAGTCCTTGTATAGCCTACTACGGCGAACATGTAGTATAATAAAAGTAAATGTAGACTAGTTCGCATAACGGTTTCTTGAGTGTGTAAAATGGTCGAGTTTCGTCGAGGCCTCCGGTGGCTGTGAAACAAAAGGAAAAGGTTTTATTAAGAACAGAACAATGAGAATCTTGAAAAAACTTTATCTTTCGTGTCCCATTTCTCACGGGAACGACGGATCCGCAAAACCAGCTTCGAAAACCGCGTTCCCGGTGCAGTGCACACAACTATCAAATTCTCATTGTTTTTCTAAAATCCGCGAAGGTATTGTTCTACATGACATCACCTCTCTAGTTAAAGCACCTTCTGGGGCGCCTTCTGCTGTCTTGAAACCAACGACAGTATCTGTCGCTTGCTTGCTTTCAATGTTTCGAAGCGCAAAACGGAGCTCTCTTTTCCGCTGCCGGCTCCGGAGGCTGCGCCAGAAAAGGACCACTACTGGTGCGGCCGCGCCGTCGATCGTTCCCGTTTTTCTGGCAAATCTTCCTCGTCGTGGTGTCGTGTTTTCCGATTGCACTCGACCAAGTAGAAGAATTAAGTCCAAGTCCAGAATTAATTCGCTCGAGAGACAACGGTCTCCCGAGTCGCGGTGACGGGGAATTTGCACGGGGCCTTAGTGGCCGGAACGGCAAACGTTTGGCCACAGTTTTGTGACCGCAGACGAAAGAACGAACTTGTAGCAGCAGCAGCGCTCCGCCTGTAGTTGTGTAGCAGAACTCTGGCTATGGCAGGCTCGACGACGACGGAGACGACGGCGGTGGTCTTTTCTTGCCACAGACCAGCCAAGTGTTAGTGATTCCGCGTGAATCCCGTGCAAGAACCATCTGAAAAGCGCTCGGCAGTACGCCTCCCGTGCGGGGCCAATTTTTCTTTTCTCGTGAAAACCATCCAAATACGGGTCTCTGGTGTAGCGGCTGGTCGTGTGGCGAAGCGGGTCTGTCAGTGTGTGTGGCGGTGGTGGCGCGATGGCGGTGCAGTAGTGAGAAGAAGGATAAAAAGTGGAACCCGTTCAAAATGTGACAAGCACGGTCCAGAAAGGGAAGCGAAGAAGCAGAAGAAGCACTTTATTCGTTGCAGTGTGTGCTGTGTGCTGTGTGTTGTGTGTTGTGTGTGTGTGCGCGTGTGTGTGCTGTGTGAGCTAAACGGAGCAAAAGGAAGCAGCGCAGAGGCCACAGCACCACAAGAAAGAAGGAGGAAAAAAAACCAAGTTGCGCGGCTGTTGGTGTGTGTAAAGTGGCCAGCGGCGGCTTTCCGCCGTTGCATGTTTTCTTCTGTGCCGCGGAGTGACCATCCGGCGCGGGGCCACCTATTCAGCCGCCAGCAGGTATATCGCAAAGATAATAGTACCGAGCGAGAGAGCAGCAAGCAAAAGGAGAAAAAGGAGAGAAAGAGAGAGAGAGAGCGAGTGGCGTTGAGTGAGCGACTGAGAGCAAAATAGGCTGTGCGTGTAGGGTAGAAAGAGAGTGGCGCATGCTAGTGCAAGTGCGAAAAGTGTCGAAGCAGCAGAAGCGCTATATCGCCGCCGCCTTCGACGATCGGAATCGTCGTCGTCGTCGTCGTCCATTTCTCTAGCGTACACTACCAACAATCATCAGCAACATCCGCGGAACCAGCCTGCTGCTGTGTGGTCGGCCCCCCTTCGCCAAGGATTTTTACGGTGGGCCGCCTCCGTGTGCAGGTCTCGTGCGGAAACAGCAACCAGCAGTGCCAGACTAGAGGACGAGCCTCTAGCCAAATGTGGACATATTCACACCTTGCATCGAGTGCCACATTATCGGTATCGGGGTTTCCGCTACAACCGAAACATCCCGATAATACAGTCCCAGTTTTGGTCCCCCTACTGGCGCCCGGCAATCATATTACCATTGTTTGTCCGATGAAATTCTAGCTCCCTAGTGTGTCTTCGTTGTGCGTGTGTGCATGTATAGGTGTGAGCGTGTGTGTGTGCCCGCGTGTCTGTGCGAGTAGCACAGTTCTTGGTTCCTTCTTTAACGTTAAGAAAGTATCTCCTTGTTGTGTTCATAAGCGCCGGTTGCTGGAGTGTGCTTCTTGCTAGGTGATTTCGATTCCCCGAGCCAAACGCGAGTCTACGAGGGGGCGGCCAGCGACAGAAACAGGGTGCACGTACGTGAACGTCGATATTGTTCTCTGTGAGCTTCACACCCGGAACGCCTTAATCGATACGCTAGCGCAGAATCGAGCGGCCGTGCAAAGTAGTGTGTCACGTGGAGTAGCAGGCGGAGGAAGCGCCCCCGCCGCGACCAGGCAGATTGGGGAATTCGGCCGGTAGCCTACGATGACTCCCTCGCCAGAACTCGGACAGCCAAAGGCACCCGATAAAGTTTGCGATGAGCAGCGAGCAGCAGCAACAGCGACGATTTCTGACGATCGTGACAACATCGAGCCGACGACCGAGCGTTCCACTGACGTACAGCACACCACCACCGCAGCATCCAGCGATATCACCAGTGCCAGCAGCACCCTCGCGACATCCACCGACGTTACGGCGGCCGCCGTCATCGCCACCAGTGTCGACGCCACCGTATCGACCCCTAGCCGCACAACCAACATAGCAGCGAACAGCAGCTCCAGCAGCAAAATGCCGACGACAAATGTTGTTGGGGGGGCGACGGTTGGCGTTGTCCCGTCCGTAATCAGTACGATGGCGATGTCGGCAGCAGCGACTACTACGACTACGACCACGGCGGCCTCTGCCGTGAAGGTATCGTCATCGCAATCCTCCACAACAGCCACGGCCACGGCCGCACCCGCTGGCGGTCAGAATGGGAAAAATTCGTCATCGACCAACACCGGCAACAACAGCACCAGCAGCAGCAACAGCAACAGCAACAGCAACAGCAACAGCAACACCAGCAAAGATCATCTCCCGGAATCACCGCCATCCGACCAGGAGCCGGTGGTAAGTGCGCTTTGCCGGCACAGAGTTTCCTTCTCCTTCCCGTCTTCCCTGGTGTGGGGCATCTCGTCATCGATATGCTAGTTGCTTGACTCATCGGCAATGGTGTGAATCTATGGTCGTCATTTTACAGCAATCGAACACTTGAAATACCGTAATTCTACCATGAAACGGCAAAAATTCGGCCATATTTATTTTTTGACATTTCGCTGTGCTCCAACTGTCAGATGGGGCATGGTGTGTGCGAGCAGCAGCGTGTGTGTGTGTACGTGAGAGCGCTCGTTGTGGAGAATGAAGGGATGATGGGGCGGCTGATTACCACCCCCGGCGGCGTGAAGTCATGCACCTCCACCGCGACTGTACGTACCGTTTCGTTTTATTACTGTTTCCTCGAATTCGGTGCGCTTTCCAACACACACTGAACCACCAAAGTTGGCGGTGGTGCGATGCGGTTTGTTCACTGCGGCTACCACCCGTTGAATTTGTCAGCAAAAAACCACCGAACCTTGCGTTTAGCTGTGTTCGTGTGTTGCCGTGGTCGTTCGCACTGAGCTCCGGTTGGAGCTGCAAGTGCATCATTCTCTCCAATCGACACTATTTTGGCGAATTTCCTGCAACAAAAGAGGCTCTTCTCTCTCTGGCTGTGCAAGCACACGTGCTCTACAAGGCAACGGTTCTACCAGTGGCAGGGGTAACCAATGTAAATTTTGCCATTTTACTGCCGGTCGGCTGTTTTTAAAAAGTGTTGCTGTGAAAAACAAAACATTTTCTCCCGCTGCGGAGGCATTTCAGCCCGCTGGAGCTTATCTATTAAAACACGTGCTTTCCATTGTTCTATCCCACTAGCTTGTTGCAATGCCTGAGGACACGCTGCAAGATCTCCTGGAAGAAGCGTATACATACAAGTGCCCAAAAGATCGTGAACACAAGAGTGCTATATTTAACGTAAGTTTCGCATTCTGATCGCAGTCACCCGCAGACCAGCTGTTGCAGTTACCTTCGCCTTTAACATGGATTGATGTGCTGTATTTTGGGCTTCTTTTTATTGTAGGAACTGTTGAATAAAGCGGAGCGCGAAGATCAGGAGCAAAACTTTTCGTTCACGAGCCGTCCGGTGCATAGCAAACGTTCGTCGGGAGGCCGTCCGACACAGGGTGGCTCCCTGCAGGACCTACCGGAAGCGACCAAGCAGGAGTATGGTTACAGCAGCAGTGAGTACTGTGCGGTGTCCAGCTACTCTTCGAGACGATCGGGCGGTGGTGGCTACGGAGGTGCCAACGCGGGTATGGGTATTGAGGGAGTTGGAGGTAGTAGCGGCGGCGGTAGCTCACATGGTGCCGGGTCGCGCTCGAAGCGCCAGATTTCGTCTGTGTCTTCGCGGCAACGCGAAGGTGGAAGTTTGCCTAGCAATGTCAACCAAACGATCAGCGAACAACCGTTCCTGAAGGAAGTTCGTCGGCCCTTGAAATCCACGTCGATCAAATCGTCCTCGTCCTCGAAGAGCAACGACTACGGTGCGTTGCTTCAGTCAGCACCGCTGAATGCGATTACAGGCAGTGACTGCAGTTGGTCCACCTCCGGTGGAGCCATCATTGCCGGCGAGGAATCTCATCTGTTGGCTGGTGCCGGGAGTGGTGAGCTGTGCGGTGCCACCAGTATGATAAACGACCACCGGACGGTACCGGCGCACACGGTCATCAATATGCACGATCTGGGTGTGGATGAACCCTCAACATCCACCTCCGTCAGCGTCATCGGTCACAATCCGCTACAGCAGGTAGGTAACGACAACAAGAAGACGAGGATTAGAGAAATTTTGAAATGAAAAGTAGAAAAATAGTTTTTGAAAGCGGAACTTTAGTGGTTCGTACCTGAGCTGTTACCGTTGTTTGCCCCATTTTGGTAATTATATGCAGTTGTGTATGTTTGTGTCCCAGAATAATCACTACGAGAACAGCGGAACGGATGACATCGAACTGATTGCCGGCGGAGTTGGAGGAACAGCGTGTGGTAATAGTAGCACTAACACTGCCATTACTGGATCGTCCTCACCAAATGTTTGCTCCATGGCGGCATCAGCGGCAATAGCATCAGCCGCGGTAGCGCTCGGAACGGGGGCTGCCGGTCCGTCTACGACGTTGGGGTACTGTGGCAGCGGCACGGCAGCAGCAACAAGTGGAGGTGATCTGTACAGCAGCAACGGTACTGGCGGTCTCGGAGGCATCAACAGCGGCGGTACCAGCAGTAGTAGTGCTGCTGCCACCAACAGTATCAGTAGCAGCAACAACAACAGTTCGGTTGGTCTCTCCGCGACGAAAAAGACGTTCAGCTATCCAACACAACAGTACACGGCTGAAGCGTGTCTTGACATCGGACAAACGTGTCGGGGAACCCGGCCTTTGTCCGTGCATCACGTGGATAAGACCGTTTCACTGCCGATGCTTGAAGCGGTACAGCTTGGTTCTTCCTATCCGTCCGTCAAGTGCATGATCGATAGCAGCAAGAGTGGCGATCAAACGGCGATGAAAACGATGCTGTCGCCTAGTAACACGTTCATCTCAACCACTCGAAGCAGCATGCAATACCCATCAATTCAGGTAGGAAACTATATCGTCTGTTAATGTATTGATGCCAACAATAATGTGCACTTTTGGTTCCGTTATTTTAGCAAAAGTTTGACGAAAACGCAAATTCCGTCTCACAGTTCGGTGGAGGAAGTGGTGGTATTGGTTCTTCGACCAGCGGTGGCAGCATCGGTGGTGGCGGGAACTCAACGGGGACGAGCAGTAGTGGTGGAAAGAAGTATCGCAAACCGAAATCTGATCGCAACACTGTCGTTGTGGTACCGGAAAACATTGTCGGCTATCGGGGGCAAAGTGACATTGAAGCGCTTGTAAAGTACATCGAAAACGATGGCAAAGCTAAACAATCACAACAGCATCAGGCCAGTATCAGTAATGGTGGCAGCGATGTCTCCGGAGTGGCTGCTGCCGCCGGTGAGAACGGAAATGGATCCGGTGGCACAACGTCGTCATCGAACGGAACGGCAACGTCCGGCACTACCGCTAGTACGTCCGGTGGCGTGGATGCTGATAAACCGAAGCGCAAGAACGAAAAGAAGCGCGATCGGACGGCCGGCGGAGCGAAGCAATTGAAGAAGAGCAACTCACTGGAGGAGTTGAGCAGCTGTAGCCGCAAAAAGGTGGAAGAAGAAAACACACGACAGAATCATGTCGAAAAGGCTCGTGCGCAGGAAACGGATCCGGCGGTCACGTTGCGTAGTAGCAAGTCACAGAAGAGAAAGGAACAACAACAGTCCACCGGAGGCACAAAGGAAGGCAATGCAGGATGTTCCAACAGCAAGCAACAACAGCGCACCGAACGGCGTTCGTGGGGTACAGAGGAGTTGAACTTCTTCGGAAGCCAGTCCGTAGAGGCACAATCGCCTTCTGATGAGCCTCCACAATCGATCGCTCCGGCATCATCGAACAGTGCTAGTGGAAAGGTAGGCAAGAAAGATAAGAAAGAGGCCAAAGATCACCATAATCCTTCCAGCAGCAGTAGTGTCGTGGACCCGGCCAGTGCTCAGCAGCATTCGACGACGCGGAAGCGTGACTCGTCGTTGTCCTCGCTTGGTGGAGGAACGCAGGGCGGAGGCGGCTCAAACGGTGGAGAGGGATCAGATTTCCACGTCGTAACTAAAAAGAAAAAAGCAAAGAAAAAGCTTCCGAACGCTGCTGGTACAGGTGCTGGCCACGACGATGTGGCTTCGGGCAGCAATTTCATCGGCGGAGCTGCCAATCGACGGCAGCACTCGCATGGTAGTTCGGGGGGCAACGGTGGATACGGACGCGCTAGTAGCGGTTCGACGTTCCCAGCAAACAACTCCTCTACCGGTGGTGGTAGATATCATGCCAGCAATCACTTTATTACCGATCGAGAGGTATATATGAGTAACGATGTATCTCGGCGAAAATCGACCTCTTCTGTGCCTCCGTCGGAAAAGTCAGACTCAAGCGATGCGGATTCCGTTTACTCGTTGCCTATTGAAGCCAACTCTTCTCGAAAACATCATCGCCAACAGCAGCAATCCCAGCAGCAACAGCAGCAGCAAAAACCGTCTAAGAAGCAGCAGCTTCCGAACAACACTAGTCATCAACAAAGGCAGCAACAGCAAAGTGGTGGGTCGGCTTCAGCAACAGCGACACCACAATCATATGCTGAAATTGCCCGTATACCGAACATGACGACATATGAAAAGAGTGGAATGGACATTGGTAGCGGTGGTGGCGGTACAACTGCTTCTGCTGGTACTGGTGGTAGTGGATGGCCAAGCGTCGCTGAAGGTAGTAGCCAATCGAAAGACGGGGGTAGTGCTGGTAGCAGCAACGTGTTGCAAGATCTCAATTCGTCTGAAGCGTTCCCACAACTAGTCGAATCACATCAGTATCAAGCACCACCACCATCACATTATCTTTCAAATCAACACCAACAACCGCTATTGTCTTCGCAGCCATTGCTAGCATTGCCTAGCGCTGTTTCAGCAAACAATCCTAGCAACTCAGGCACCACTGTACCATACCAAGCTCAGATCGTCGCTCCACGTGCAACATACTCTCAAAGTTTGCTTACGGCGGTGGTCAGTACCAATGGTACCGGTGAAGAGCCATCGATCATTTCTACCAGTGCTAGTGGCAAGACAACAGGTTCTGCGACAGGAGCCATAATAAATACAGTAGTTTCGACGGCAACCAACGAGATACACAATGGTCCAGTTACGACAAACAATGCTTCGGAAGGTGGTATTGGTGGAGCCACAAAAGCATCCCTTCACAAGTCCAAAAGCGTCGATAACAATGAAATTTACTACTCGAATGAGCACTACCCGGCCCTGGAACGAACAATTAAAGGTTACGGTCAAACTACGCTGCCCTCCGGATTGTCTTGTAATAAGGCGACGAACGCGAAAGGCACTAGTGCCGCTACTTCAGTGCCCATTGCTGGGCTAAGTTTCGGGCAGGTGGCAGCAGCAGCACCACCAGCGCCACTAGCATCAGGAACAGCAGCATCACCACCGGCGACAACGCCCAGTGTTACAAATTCTACTTCCGCGACGGTAACAGTAAATTCGGCCCCACAATCACAGCCAGTGAATACCGTTGCGGCGAAGAAAGGTAAGGCGAAAAAGGAAACAACGGTGACGATAGTGCCAACAGAGGGTACGGATACTTCCGTCGCTTTCGCAGGTACCATTGCTACTGTTCAGTCGTCCGTTGCAGGTAACACTAGCAGCAACAATATGCCGAACGATAGTGATACCCAGTCTCCAACGATCCTTCCATTCGATACACGACGCGCTATGAATGATGCTGAACCACCAGCTGGACTCTCTTCGATTCAGTTTATGCAAGCACCGCAGCAGCAACAGTCATCCGAGAAGTTAGTTGCCCAGCAACAGCAACATGTGCTGCAAGGAGGTGGCAAACGGAACAAAAAGGATAAACAATCGAATATTACGGCAGCATCGGGTGCTTCCTCTGGCGCTGGTAAAGGATCATCGGGTCGCTCCAGCACTTCTACGGCTAGCAACAGTGCTTCGAATCATCTGCAGCCGAATCGTCCAGCTGTGATCATGATGAACGATGGCGTTGAGCAAAAGTCGAATGAATTCACGTTTGGGTTCAGCAACGATTATGAACTATTATTTGGAGACTTTAGTGAAGAAGACTGTCGTAAGCTCCTTGAGGGTTCCACAGCAGATAGCTCAGCAGCTACCTCTTCTTCGCAGAAACCCAAGGGCCAAAAACCGAATAGCAGAGTGTCGTCTGTGCCAGTGACTTCATGCAATATCGACGGTTCTGATCGGGAACCCTCATTATCGCCGTCATCATCATCAGCGGTAATGAATGAAACACGTAATAGCAGTAGTACCAGCAGTACCAGCTGTAACTCACTCGGGAAACCGCCTCTCCAACAATCATCATCCTCACCCTCCTCTTCGTCATCCGTCTGTTCATCTTCATCCTCATCGTCGAACGCCCCCAGTTACCAGAAGCTGCCATTGCTTCCATCACTCGTTGCTACACCACCACAACTCTATCTCGGTGCGCACGGAAACATCGTACCAGCAGCAGATAGTGCAGCAATTGAGACAACGGTGGCGACGGTAGTTTCATCGACGACTGTAATGCCTCCTCTACTCACCGATCCAGGGACCGCTACCAACCTGTTCGCTCATCCGCCACCAGCCGTTCTAGTTCATTCAATTTATACACAGCCACCACCATCGCTTCCGGCACTACCATGTCATAATCAGTTTGCGCTTCCACCGCCAGCCGTCGTTGCAGCTACAGCAGCTGCTTCCTCAGGCGTTCAGCCAATCCCGGTAGTGCCTCCTGGTAGCGCTAGTACTACAGTCGCTGTCGTAAATGCTGTACCACCGCCACCAGCAGCAACAGTGCAGGTCGTGAAGGAAGGACTTTTGCCGGGAGCACCACCTACTCCTACACTTGTTGCTGTCCCTTCGGCTGCTCATCTCATGGTTCCTCCACCGGCATTGCCACCGATGGCAACCGCGGTATTGCTCCCACACCAGGCCGTTGTCGTGCCGGTGGTTCCTACTGGCTCCGCTGCTTCTATCGCCGATGTTGCCAACAACAATGTACTCGTTGCCACGGTTCCCTCATCATCACTTCCACATCATCACCAGCAAACAGTGATGACCACACGACCGCAGGCCGCCACTGTCGGAGGAGGCCTGCAAAATCATAACAATAACGTTGCAACCAATAGTGTCACTCAGACGTACCATGCCTCACAACAGCAGCAACAGCAGCTGCAACTGCAACAAACGACAGCCGAAGTGACCAACAGCGCCGCCACAATTACGCCAGTATCACCAACATCCCAGATGGTGACGACAGTGGAAGCATCAGCGCAGACGATCAATTCGAACAATGCTGCAGGTATACAGGAAACGAAAGGAGGAACCACTGTCGCCCCCGTTACTTCCGGTGCATCGGCTACCCCGATACCGGTACGTCTGGACAAGAAGAAGGAACTAAATCTACGCTTCGTTGAACCGGAACAGGTACACAGTATCGATTATAATCACGATAAGATAGTGTTCTTTGTTGGAACAGGTAAGGATTGTCTAACAACTCAGCACTCAACTGATGTTTGGCTTAAATTCTTCTATTTCAATTTCCATTTTTTTGCAGCCTGGGAAGATGCTATCTGTGGTAGCAATGGTACCGCCAAATACTACGAAGGGCAGTAAAAGTTGTTAATGCTGTGCAATGATTGAAACAGCAGTCTCTCTGCGTAATAGAGAGTGTCATCGTGGGTCAGCCGCCGAGCATTGCTCCTGTAATATTTGATAGTGCTGAATGTAATGCGCGCCAGACGACTTCCCGCTTTGCTAGTTCCCCGACACGCTCGTATCGGCTGGTATCGTCAAACGAATTTATCGCCGTTTGGTAAGGGCGCGTGGGGAAAGGGGAGCACATCACATGCTCGCTAGGGCGGGGAAGGTGATGTCTACATCTGGATGCTTTCCCGATACTCAAGAAAAGCGACGCAATGAATGCATGGTGAGGAAGAGCTTCTTTAAGTTAAGGTTTTTCGGTTATTCTACTCCGCGAGCGTTAGTCAACGTTAGTAAACGCGCGCGTACATGTGTAGCCAGCCGCATTCTTTCTTGCAGATTAGTGGCTAGTGTTATATCGCTCAGAGCATAAGTTAATAGAATCGAAGAGGAGTAAAACATCTAGATCAGTAGTTTAGAATATCGGTATCGAAGTGTGTGAATTCCGCGAATGTGTTATTCGACAGAGAAAAACAAAATAGTTGAGAGAGACAGAGAGAGAGAGAGAGAGAGAGAGAGAAAGAGAGAGAGATAGAGAGAGCGAATTAGAGATGCAAAGCATATTATGGTGTGCTGACAAGCAAATAAAACAGTCAGCCACCCACCAGCAAAGCAACGCGCAGTGGAACGTGCCAAGCTGTCATTCGTTCGTTCAGGTTATTAAGCATTATTCAAGCATTAAAACACAAATGCCACGCTGATCAGTTTCCCAGTTACGTTTCCCTTCATAATCGTCTCGCCTATACTACTGCCTATTGGGTACTGACACTTTCGGATAGTTCAGTGTTTGTGGGCTGTCTTTTGTGGCTTTCGGTTTGCTGCACGGTATTTTTTAAACTGTCAATCAGGGTTATCAAGTTGCTAAGAGCGTTCCTTTGAGCCGCGTTAAAGTCATGTGCACGTGAGTTACCTTTGTTTCCTTTATTCGTTCCGCTAGCAGAGATCGTTTCATCCTACTTACGAAAGTACGACATTTTATACCATCGCGTGATAATTTGTTTGTGTTTTTTCGCTCTTCGCGTATTGTTTGATGCGTGTAAATTCTCTTTGTTTTGTTTCACCATTTATCAAGCAAACATAACATCAAGAACCGGATTGCTCTGCCGATGCGCGTCGTCTCAGGCGACTAGTTTTTTTTCTTTCGTTAAATAGTATCACCAAGAAGTATGAAATGCTTATTCAGGACACTGTTGTGTACTATTCGATCGGAATCGCGAAGTTGAAACTGATTAGCATGTGAATACCTGAGCGCGGTAAGGATAGCGAGTGTAGAAGTAATGAAACAAGCAGCGGTCAGGTGTTGCAGTGTGTAATCTGCAGAGTTATTGGTAGCACCTATGTGATCAGTCACACACTGCACCGAACAGTCATGATCAATCAGAGATAACGGTTGCACCATCTGCTGCTTGCGCAGTACATCACGTAGTGCGTGGTATGAATGAGTAAATGTAATCGGATAAATGCGTATGAATGGATTCGAGACTTTGAGGTAGCAATCATTTTGCAATAGCAGACGCGTAAGATCGGAAATACGATCATGGGCGATACGTACCGGGGACGACGAGAGAGGTATTGTCAAACTAGAGGGTCTGCTAAGAATGTACATTGGCATGTATGTGTGTGCGTGTGTTCGCGAGAGATGTAATATAGCGTGCATAAATTATTACAAACAAAAATAAAAAGGAATAAAAAAATGGTAATGTAACAACCAATGTGATTTTAGTATCTAATCGAAAAAGTAAAGATGCAGAACAGAAGAATGATATCTATACATAAAAATACATAAATCTATACTTATAAATTTATATATATAGCTATATATAAATTTATATTTATATATTTATATATAAATTTATATTTAGGTGTAGTTGGGCGAAAAGAAACCAAACAAACTTAGCGAGACCAGAAACTAAAAATCAGAACTAAAAAAAAGATAAAAAGCAAGGTGGATAGGTACCACCACCAAAGGATTAAAGGATCATCATATAATATACTTTTAGCAGTTTCTTTCGTCAGTTCCGCTTGCTCAGTTCGTGCATATAGGATTAGATGGATGCCGTTTCCCATGCTCTCAGTTTGTTTAGTTAACATAACCACTGTCGCCAAGTTCTTCGCGGCGCCATCGATTGTCACCACGCGTCCCCCTTACTATCCGCATCCATCGTTGTCGAACACAGGGCCCCGAAAAGAAGCAAAGGGGCATTCTAATGTTAAGTAGTTTAAGATACATAATTTGTGTTCGTATTTTGTCGTTCGCATGATATACGCCTGATCACAACCACGGGAAATGAGTGAATGGCAATGCTTGTAACGTGTAAAAGTATGAATGCGATCACCGCTAGCAAGGATGCCCGAGTCAGAGTATAATAACGACAGCAGAGAGCCATTAAAGTATGGATTGGATGATTGATTAGTTAAGCTGTATTAAATGTGACGGCAGGACGAGTGTCACCTGAATGAATGTATCTACTCATCATCAGGAAATACCAAAAGCTAGACGACACATTCTACGCTTCCGGTGACAGAAATCAACAAGGAAAAAATGAAAGAATAAAAAAAAAATACAATCCATGGACTGCGGAAGCTTGTAAGAGGACAGTATAATCATCTAATAACTGTATTTAAGAGCTATTATTTACTAAGTTTCATGTCAGTAGCGCATACATATGTAAAGTAACGTGTGCCCACTTCTGCGTTATGGAAAAGCAAGGTTGCTAAAAGACGGGAAATGAGACGGAATGAAAGAAGAGAAATGTGCTGTAAAAGAGGAATATAGACATGAAACTTAATATTTAGTGAGTTCCGATCTTTGTGCGCGGGAATGAGCAAAACATATGGAAATCACAGCAAAAAACAGACTTAAAGTTTATGCGAGAAACGAGCGAGAACGAAAAGAAACTAACGATGGATACTAACCGTAAATAGGATGAAAACAACAACCGTTTACCGCCTCTCCTAGTGAGAACTGCCAATCTGTTCGGATGAGAAAAAAATTACAGCAAAAAGTGCAGCTCTATGGCCACTGTGGAGATAGTATAGCTGGGTGATAAGGAGTCTGATTGCGACTAAAGCTTAAATTAATGAATAGTCACTAGAAAACCTAGGAAAAGCGGAACTAATGAAAGCAAACAGGCGACGTAAAAATGCAAAAAAAATACTAAAATCCAGTGCCAGTATGTTCTGGCCACAAAAACACTAGGAATGATTGAGTTAAGGAAATGCATATGTGCGTGATGTGTGTTGATGGAAAGAGAGAGATAGTGAGAGAAAGAAGAAGAAAAGAGAGAGAGAGAGAGAGAGAGAGAAAGAGAGAGAGAAAGACAGAGGGGGGGGGGAGATAACAGTCAAGAAAGGAGAAAAATGAGGAGAAAGGAACCAATCATGCTCATCAAATGGTTACAAAATTGTAACATAACAACAGCCGAGAACATTAAAAAAAGGATAAAACTAATTCCAGTGACTGTTTAGGATATCATACGTGCATTGATACAGACACACATTCTCACGCACATACACATACTCATACACCTTTCATACACGCTTGGGTGTGTTTTCGCGTGTAGAATGCTGCGCTTTAAACTAAGCAACCAATAAAAAAGAGTACATATAAACACACTCACTACAAACAAAACTTAACAAAAGCGCGCGTTGCATTAGATAGTTTCGGAAAAAGCGAATAAAACAAGGATGGCCACGAGCATTGTACTAAATTACGAAAACACACAAGAGAGTAAACAGAAAAACAGTTTTCGCATCTTCATAACACAAAACGTGTTTGTTGCGGAACTCCGGCACACAAGGGTTGGTGTAAGAAAGAAGGAATGTTCAGGAACAGCGCAGGGAAAAGCTGGGCCTGTTGCAAGATTTTCAATCGAATCCAAACACAGCTTCGGCGTCAGGAGATATCCTGCAGGCTGTTAACAAGGAGAGGTAATAAGCGAAGACTCACTCACAATAAAACGCGAGACCGAAAGAGAAAGGCTGGTACGCCGAAGCATACAGGTGCAAAAATAAGGGAAGGAGCGCTTAGAAGGCGTCGAACAATTCGCTAGGAAAGGATAAGCGAAATCGTAAGAAAAAGGAGCGGGTGAAAGGAGGAAGAAGAATGTGGTAGAGGGCAAGCGGGATAATGGAGAAAATAAAGAAACAAGAGCAAAAAAATGAAACAAAAAGATTAATAATCATGCTCGTTTGCGAATTGCAAAGCCGAATAGGGTTACTCAAGCAGAACAAACACAAAGCGAAGAAGAAGTAGAACGTCTGTCCTTGTCTGGTGTTGCCAATAGAAGTGCATTTGCCATCCTTACCTGCCCCGTATTCTTACGTCGAGTAAAGCATAGACCCTAGCAGACTGTGCTGCTGCTACGCAACGCATGACTACTAGTGGTCAACGTTACAGCTGCTGATGGTTGGTTGGGTATCTTGTGAACCATGGAGCATGTTGTTACCTGCACGTAGGGCATAGAACCGCAGAACAACTAATGCGATCCACACACAGACATTGGGCTAGCTAGCCATTGTTTTTTCACAAAAATGAGCCACTTATGATCGGTGGTATGGAATAAAAAGTAAAAAGTCTATAAAAAAAAACTATTAACAGCAAAAATCGCTTCGATCAATAAATCCATTGTTTTGTGGTCCACCTGGTTATGTATTTCTTTTTTCTACCTTTTACAAACCATATTTCTACGCCTTTGCGGTTTGTTTATTATACGCAACCCTATCTTGGTTGTTTCTTTTTATATTATTACATCAAAACATCGAAAATATCTGATTTTCGTTTGGTTTTGAAGAATGTGAATAATCAAAAGCTCATCCAATCGTTTTTAGTTTTTGCTAACGGTCCCTTAGTCCTTCGGGATCAGGCCCAAGAGTTACAATGAGCAAAGCAGCAGTGTGCGAACCGGAAAGCAAACCAAAAGCAAGGGAACGCAACAAATGGTAACCCAAGAACAAATGCATATGTGGAACGTACAGCTTCGCGTTAGTAGGCGGTACGGAGAAACAACGGAGAAAGATTGGAGAAAAATAGCTCTGCGATAGGCGAACCACGAAGATGAAGCAGCAGGAAAATGCATGGATGTTCACGAAGTGGAGGAAAATGTTTTTTTTTTATTTATGTTTGTAAATTATTGAAGAAGTGAAGAGAAAAGAGACACTGCAAGAACGCAAAAAATAGAATAAAACGTATGAAAAAGAGTAACTCACGGTGGCGTTTAGTGTGCATGTTTGTACTAGCAAATCAAACGAGTTAAAAGAATTAGAAAGAAAATGGATATCAAACCAAACATACTGTGGATGCACAGCTTCTGTGTGAAGTTTGTAGTCCACTCCTTTGATGAACGTGTAGAAAATTTCACGGTAGCAATGAATCTAGCATGCATAAGCTGCATTGCTGGCTGTTGGGCTGGAACTCGATTGTCTCGATTGTCTCGATTTGTCATCAAATTTGAAAGAACGACTTCTGATTCTATGACCATCTCGGTTTTTTTTGTATGGTACGGTAACAGCGGCAACATAAATATCATGTTGCACACTGCTTAGCTTGCTATTCGCTTTTTATTCACCCGCTCTTCAGAACTCCACTGCACGGGATCATCTAGTTAATCCCATACTGGGAGGGTATGCTTCTACCTAAATGGCTAATCAGTTCCATGTGCTACCACTAACTATACGTTACATTTAATGTCAAGCGAAAAATCTGTACAACTTCTATCCGCGAACGCGCTCCTACAACAGTACTAAGCCTAAGCGAAAAATTCTAAATCCTGTACAATACTTCTTTACACGCGCAGACCACCGAGTGTCACGTATCACGTATCGATAATGTATTTCGAGCGTTGCTGGGTAACGCTGGATACCGAAACGGACAACGTTGATGACTGCTGTGGTTGCTGCGATTGACCATTCAGATGCTCATTGCTTATGCCGAGAGATCCAGACTGGTGTTGTTGTTGTTGCTGCTGCTGTTGCTGCTGCTGTTGCTGTTGCTGTTGCTGTTGCTGTTGCTGTTGCTGTTGCTGATTGTGACTGCTCTTGGAGGTCGTTACCGTGGACCCGGTAATGTCGGTCCGGAAGCTACCCGAACACTGTGAATCGGCCACGCTGCGCCCATCACCCTCGTCGCGTCGCGAAAGATCGGAGAACGGGGAACCACTGCGCTTCACCACGGTCGACAGCGAGTTCTCGGTGGAGGAAGACAGATTGCTGGTGAGACCACTGGCAACGGATGAGGATTTGAGTTGCTTCTGCTGCTCTAGTATGTCGGCCGTCGTCAGATCGCTCGCCTTCACGATATTGGGCGACACGTTGCTCAGCCAGGGCTTGTTTGAGCTGGACTTTTTGCCCGCGATCGTACTAGCACCGAGTGCGGCCGTCATCGCAGCAACCGCAGCAACCGTTGACGTTGCGCTGCAACCACACAGCAGATCGGACGGTGAGCTACAGATACCGCATGCACCCTCAACGTCCAGCTTGCTCGAAGTGGTCGCATTCATCTCGATCTCGTTCATGGCCTCGGCCAGATTACCCACCGTCAGGGCGGCACTTGGTTTGTTGAGAAGCGAGGCAGCTGCTGCTGCTGCTGCTGAGGCAGCGGCCGATGCTGAAGATGAAGAACCACCACAACTTCCAACGCTGCCACCAACGCCATTGCCACCATTAGCTCCATTGGGTGGTCCCTTAAGATCGGTCGCCTCATCGTAGTTCTTACTGAGCAGCAGCTTCGACAGGGATGGTGCGAGTCCGAGCCCAATGTTCCGCTCGTGGTACACCTCCGAGATGGTCGGTGTCATCTCGCGGCTCATATGCCGCAGGATCGAGTCCTGAATCGTCTTCTGGCTGGTGCTGGTCGCATTGCCACCTGATGTCGTCGAACCAGTCGCACCGCCGGCACCACCACTATTACCATTGCCATTACCATCCTTTCCACCGGATGCGATTCCAACATTTCCACCGCCGGCACCGCTGACCGTCATGACGGACGTAAGCAGCGGTTGATGATGCGGAGGCTTACCGGTACCGCCCACAAGCCCCAGCTCGGCCGTCGCATCGGACAGTGGAATGATTTCGGCATCGGTCGGCGAAAAGTAGAGCTTGCTGGCATTCAGATTGAGCGTCCGTTCGTCATCGGGCAACGTCGAGAGGGCATTGGCGTTGATGAGCTTACGGTGTGCGGCCGGTGCCACCCCGAGATGATTACCGAGCGTCGCCGCAGTAGGAATCTCCGTACGGCAGCTTAACCGATCGAGGAAACCGAACTGATGATGATCGAAGGACGTTAGCGTTGAAGCCGACAGCTTACCAGCACCACCGGTTGCCGTACGGCTATGGTGCAGCTGACCATGACCGTGCGATAGCTGCTGCTGCTGCTGCTGCTGCTGTTGTTGCTGATGATGTGATCCAGCACCGGTACCGGCACCGAGCGGCCGGCCTAGCTTGTTGCGCGATCGCATACTCTGCAGACTATGGGCGAGTGAGGTTAGCTTGCTGCTGATCGAGGCAGCACTCGAACCACCGGGTAGATCGAACGATCGTTCAAACTCCGAATCGGAACTGGTCGATTCAAGCATCGACGAGAGAGTCGGTGGAGGTGGTGCTCTGTTTCCGTTCGGTCCTACAACGCCACCGGCACCACTGACCCCATTAACGAGCTGCTTTCCACCGACGGAACCACCTCCAACGGAAGCCGATCCATTGATGTTGTTGTAGACGGGTGCGAGTGGTGCCAGCGGTCGTAGGCTCTCAACCATCGGCAGAGTTTGGCGTGGTGGTGGTAACGGAGGTAAATGATGACCTTGGGCACGTCGAAGCACTGTGGCATGACCTGAACCTTCCCAATCCGTCGCCGAGCTAGCGGAACTGGAACTATCCGGACGATGACGATGATGGTTGTTAGTGGCCGGATTAGGATGATGATGCACTGGGCCGGTATCGGCCGGATGGGATCGGGAGAGTGGCATGTCACCGTGGATATTATAACCTCCGAGGTGATGGCCCGACAGAAGACCTGCCGCCGTCATGCCCATCGTTGGTGCTGGTGGTGGTCCTGTTACTGTTCCTGCTCCTGGCCCCACTGTCCCTGCGGCTGCTGCTGCCACTCCTGGTGGTAGTGGTGGCGCTGGTCCAAGATGGTGACCATTGTTGTTCGTGTAGAGATTCTTGATGCGCGTTTGATGGGCCAACGCTAGCGACACATTCGGATCGACGTTCTGGAGTGTAACCGGCGGGCTCGGTGTGAAGGCAGCATCACTCTCACCACCACCACCGGGACGCGATACTTTGATCGTACCTCGTAGACTCGAGTAACCGAGACCCTTCGCTAGGTGATCGCTCTTGAGCAGGATCTGCTGCGTCGTATATCCATCCGATAGCTCACTGTCGGTTGTGTTGGCAAGGCTTGTATCGAGTGGTGCCGTGGCCGACGATTGCTGTTGCTGCTGTTGCTGCTGCTGCTGCTGCTGCTGCACGCCACTGACGACTTCCGTTTGGCCACCATCCGGTTCACCACGGCGCCGTACGTACGAGATGAAGGCACTGCGTGTGCTAAGGAACGGTACCCGGCGCAGTGGTAATGGCGGGCGTGAGTTGGTAAAATTGTTGTAGCTCGATTGTGACTTGACCGTGACGGCCGGTGAGATGCTGCGCTGCTGTGAGTCGGCATTCGTCGGAGTAGGACTGACGGTGGAAGAGGTGGAGCCCTTCATGAGTTGCTGTTGTTGCTGCTGCTGCTGCTGCTGCTGCTGTTGTTGTTGTTGTTGCTGCTGGGTGGAACCCGGTTGCTGTTGCTGCTGCTGTTGCTGTGCATGGCCTGCTGTGATAGCCTGGGCATCCTGCTGTCCACTGGCTACCGTTGACGGTTGTTCATCACCGGAATCATCCTCGTTCAGCGATTCGGAGCTACTGCTCGACGATTCGATACCGAGGCTCTTGGGTGCTTCCTGAGTGTCGAACAAGGCCAACAGGGCCTGCAGGACGAACTGACAGTTTCTACGGTTGGCCTGCTTTCCCGTTCGCAGTGTCACCTGATCCTGGCCTACTTCCATCAGATCGAAACCGAGCGAAGCAAGCAATTCATGGCATCCTGAGACACGCCACAGTCGCACACTGAGCGGTACCTCGATGGCACTCTCACCTCCCCCTACGATCTGTCCACTTCCTGCTTCAGCTATCGGGAGTGTAGCGGTGTTGCTAACATTGGGACCCTTCGATGGGAACTGGGCCACCACGTGACGCATCACGCCAATGATCTCATCGGCGATCTCCGCCCCATGCACCAGCTTCGAGAGGGCGTGCAGTGTGGTCGGTGAGAGGCCGAGCAAAGCCTGCAGACTGGCCGAACACTGCGACAACCGGTCCTCGGGATCACTCTGGGGGAAGAACACACTCGAGGGGATGCCGTTAGCGGCCGGTTCGAAGCGGAAACCGACGGCCATCAGTAGATCCTTCCAGCCACCGACCGGGCCCGCCTTATTGTCGATGCTCTTCTGTGTCGTGTACATGGCATTCTTCTGACCTCGGTGTATCCGCTGAAGGCTCTTCTCGACCAGATGCAGACAAACGCGCAGCGCATCACGACACTTGTCCGGGGTGCGCATCAGCTCGCACAGTGCCTGCCCAATCAGGGCGACCTTGTTCGAGAGCCGCACGTTGCCACCGATGAGGATGAAACCGGCCCAGTTCGCCGGATGGGCAAAGTGTTTCGTGTGCTGTACCGTTTGCATCGCTTCGGCCAGTGCTTTGGCGGCACGGGTACCTTGGAGCAGGGCGGAGTAGAACGCACGCAGCAGAATCTTGGCCGCCGTCTCGGGGACGGGCCAGAGTGAGACAAGGACGGCACCGGTACCGGCATACAGCCAGCTACTGGCCAGATTCGCTACCCCACGGCCAGTGATCGGTTCGACGGAGTGGTACGAGCTCAGTACGACTAGCTTCGCACCGAGCTTCATCGATTGGAGATCCGATCGGCTAAGGACGAAGTCGGACAGGGGCGGTATCTCCATGTTCGAGGGTGATAGTCGATCCGATGGATCATCATCGGCATCACCGGCCGAACCAGGGCCGGTGAGTGAAGATTGTAGCTCATTGGACGCCATTGATGCCGCTACCCCTGTCGTTGTCATCGTTGTCGTCGCCGTTGCGGTGATCGATAGTGTCGTTGAACCGGAACCACCGTACAGGAGCCGTTTCTGGGAGGAGGCGGATGGTGTGTCGAGCAGATCGCCCGGACTCAGTACGACCGCACCGAGCTTCCAGCTAACGTTGGCCGCAAAGTGAACGCACTCGGCACCGGGCAGTTCGGCCACGATCGCTTCCTTTGTGGCGTTCGAGCTGACGAGGGGTTTCGTGCCGAGCATATCGCTCACCATGGCCGCCTCTTGCAGTGATGCCGGTGATTCCGACCAGCCCCACGTTTCCGATAGGGTGGCCGGTATTTTCGGGCCACCGATCACCAGCGCACTGTTTAGTCCTTCGGCTGCAACAGAAGTACACGGGGGTGAGAACATGGGAATTTTTCTGCATTTCAATCGGTTTCAGCACTTACCTGGTTCTCGCGTTTTCGTACGACTCTTCTGGCGCAACGTGTGGAGCGATGGTACGGTCAGGAGTGAGCAACGTTCGGACAGATATTCACCATCCTCATCACCACTGCGCAGGATCGCAAACGGTACCAGGTACAGTTCCTTCTCGAGCACCAGAATCAACTCTCGCCGACCGATACGAGCCGCTAGAAGGGACAGCAAGAGAGAGAGAGAGAGAGAGAGAGAGAGAGAGAGAGAGAGAGAAAGAGAGAGCGCGTTAGCTGGAAAGGTTCGAGCAAAGAGGAAGTGGAAACCCTGGCCTTACTTGTGCTAATGTCCGGTAGAAGATCCTCGAACGGTGCAAGCAGCAGATTGTAGAGCACGTGCAGACAGGACGGTCCCTGCCACGGTGGCAGCATGTTCGAGCGTCTCGATCGTGTCGATCCCTGCAGGCTTCCAATCGATCTACAACGAGCCAGCGAGCGAGCAAAGGGATATAAGTTCCTGTGCGTAACGCGCGCTCGCGCCCGCAAAACACCTCTCTACTTACCTTGTTGAACCCTGCAGACTTGCGACGGAACCACCGACACTACCGAGACTAAACAGCGAACTGAGCGAATAGTTGCTCGAGTTCATCAGATGATTCCGGTTGACCATCCGCAGAAAGCCGGCCCGCTCGTTGGCGAAATCGTCGATCAGGTTCTCGTTCGACGATTTCCACCCACTACCATCACCCTCCTGCAGCACGCTGCCCGAGTTAACGCCCAAACTATCGCGCACGTAATTGATGTACTGCTCGAGCAAACTCTCACCTTGCAACGATCCGTCCTGCTGCTGTTGATGTTGCTGTTGCTGCTGACCAGCACCACCACCACCACCACCGCCGATCATTTTCTTCTCCGTACCGAGCGCCGCCATCAGTAGCTGCTTCTTCTTCATCGGTAGCGTCTGTTCGTCGATTGTCGTCGCGTGGAAGCGTACGATGCGCTTCTGAGGCTGAAGGAACCACGCGTACAGCTCATTCCCGGCCAGACTGTAGTAGATGATGCTCGTCTTGCTGCGATTAACCGTATCGAAGATGTACTCACTGCACGTGAGCAACGTTTTGCGATTGTTGAGCGAATTTTCGGCACTCTGGTTCGAATCGGCACCCATCCGTGAACGGCAACGTTCGGCCGCGACCAGCGCTTCCTCGTTGCGCCCCAGCCCAACCAGTACCCGCTGCAGTGACTGATAGCAGGAGGTCTGCAGATCGTACAGAGCGGTACGTGCCTCGGCCGTCACCTGATCGCTGCGGATCGATTCCAGTATCTGGGCAGCACTTTCCATCTGCTGGCGGGCCGTATCGTCATCACCGGACGCTAGCAGCGACATCCCGAGCCGGTACCGTATCTTAGCCTCATCTTCGAGTTTGTTCAGTGACTGCGCGATCGCTAGACCCTGCCGGAGGAAGTTAATGGCGGGTGGGATCTGTTCCATCATGTGATAAACCCGCCCGAGCGCCAGACATGCGTGTGCCTTCGTTAACCGATCGCCCGTTAGCGTTAGCTGCTTTTCGTAGTACCGTGCCGAGTCCTGGAAGTTGGCCAGCGAATCGTACACCGAACCGAGGTTCCCGCAGGCTCTCGCCTGCAGCGTACCATGGTTGATCGCTTCGCACAGCTCCAGGTCCTGTTTGTGCAGCCGGAGCGATTCCTCGTAATCACCCATCTGCTGGAACACACCACCGAGCCCACTGAGTGCGTCCGATGTCAGTACCCGATCGCCGAGATCACGGGCAATGTCCCGCTGATGCTCGAGACAGTTGATGGCCTGCTCGTAGTTCCCGAGTGCACTGTGGATCGCACCGAGATCACCGTACGCGGCCGCTTTCGCCTCCGGGCTACCGAGCTCGTGCGCTACGACGAGCCGCTTCTCGAGACAGACGAGCGCTTCCTGTAGGTTACCGACGGATTTGTAGCAATTGCCCAGGCCCCGGTACGCCCGTTCCTGGTCCCGGGCGCTCTGCAGTGCGATCGCCAGCTGTAGATGGCGTTCGTGGCATTTGATTGCTTCGGCGTGATAGTCACCGAGCGCATCGTAACAATCGCCCAGATGGCCAAGGGCACGGGCACGATCGTGCTGGGCTGTTGGTGTGTTTACCTGCTCGAGTGTACCGAGCTGTTGCTCCAGGTAACCGATCGCATCCTCGTAGTGGCCCATGTTAAGGCGGGCGATGCCGAGGTTCCCGAACGCTTGCGCTTCGACGGCCGAATCCTGCAGTTCCTGGGCACGCTCGAGCTGCTCCTGGTAGCATTTGACGGCGTGCGTGTAGTTCCCGAGCGCCATATGGACGGCACCGAGATGACCGTGGGCACGGCATTCGCCCGGTAGATCGCCCATTTCCTGGCGCAACGTTAGCTCCTGCGTGTGGTAACCGAGTGCTTTGTCGAACTTTTTCAGCAGACGATGGGCGAGACCGAGGGCACCACAGGCGGCCGCTTCCATGCCCCGTTCGCGCGTTTGCCGTGCGAGTGCCAGCTGCCGTTGGTACATTTTGATCGCTTCATCGACGTCACCCATTCGGATGAGCACGTCACCGATGTTCCCGAGGGCGCGGAACTTCCCGGGCAGATGGTTCGTCATGTGGGCGATCGCTAGGAAGTACTTTTGACACTCGAGCGCTCCACCGGTATTGCCGAGGGCGAGATGAGCCAACCCGAGGTTGCAGTACGCCCGGCCCATGTTCATTTTGTTCTGTAGATCTTTGGCAAGGGCCAGGTCTTGGTCGTAGTACCGGACCGCCTCCCGGTAGTTACCGATGCAGTAGTGTGCGTAGCCGAGAAAATGGCAGGCTTTCCCTTCGGCCGCCACATCACCGAGTTCCTGGGAGAGCATCAGGTACTGCTCGTAGTACGGTACGGCTTGGGCGAACTCTTGCCGTGAGCTAAGGCAGTTACCGAGATTGAGAAGGGCGCATGCCTCGCCCGCAGTGTCCTTTAGTTCGCGCGCAATGTTCAGGTGTGCCCGGTAGTGCATTAGGGCCATATCGTGGGCACCGAGGGCTTGGTAAGCGACGGCCAGATTACCGTGCGTCGATGCTTCGGCACTGCGGTCGTGCACTTCCTTGCTGATGATTAGCTCCTGCTTGTGGTACTTGATGGCGGATTCGTAGTAACCGGCGGCTGAGTAGGCGTTACCGATGTTCCCGTACGCACGGCCCATTCCGGCTTTATCCTGGAGCTGGCGTGCGATTGTCAGGTGTGCCTGGTGTAGCTTGAGGGCTGCATCGTGCTCACCGAGCAGCTGGTACACGATGCCAAGGTTCGAACAGGCGCGCCCCTCACCGACCTTATCCCGCGCTGCTAGGGCCATTTCCAGTTGCTTCTCGTGCCACCGTTTCGCTTGCACAAAATCATGGCCACAGCGTGCGGCATGACCGAGCCCGGCGTACGCCCGGGCTTCGATCGCTCGATCACCCAGCTGCTGCGCGATCCGCAGCACACTCTCGTGGTACGTGATGGCTTGCGTAAAGTTACGCTTGTAATGGTAGCTCGAACCAAGATTACTGTACGCCCGGGCTTCCTCGACCTGATTGCCGAGCTTCCGCGCTAACCGCAGGTGCTGCGTGTGACAATCGACCGCCGAATCGAACTCACCCATCGCCAGGTACACGGCACCGACGTTACCGATTTCGCGCGCCTCCTGCAACCGATCGCCCATCTGCTTCACCAGCTGTACGCACTGCTTATGGGAGGCGAGCGCATTCGGGTAGTCACCGATCGCGGTGTAGACGTGCCCGAGCGAGGTTAGGGCGGCGGCAGCCGCCTGCGTATCCTTGCATTTCATCGCGAGCACCAGCTGGTAACGGTGGGACGTTAGCGCTTCCTTGTACGAACCCTGGCTAAAGTACGCGGAACCGAGGTTCCCGTGTGCCCGGCACTCGCCAGCCGTATCGCCGAGACTTTTGGCCACGGCCAGATCCTGCTGCATGTACGCGATCGCTTTATCGAGCTGATTCAGTGCCCAGTGGGCTGAGCTGAGGGCGGAAAACACGGAACCACGCAGTTTAAGCGAACAGGAACCGATCCTGAGGGCCGATTCGAGCACCGTGACGGCCGCATGATACTGGCCGGCACCGAGCAATTCCTGACCGACGACGGAAATCACGACGAATGGCGATTGGTCCAGTTTCATCGCTTTCAACTGCTGGAACGTCGGCTCCAGCGCGTGCCGGAGCGGACTTTTGATCGATGCTTCGACCAACCCCGCCAGCAGCTGCTTACTGTTGGGATCTTGTGCAAGGCCGGCACTGAACGCGGCCAGCGCTTCACCGTACCGGCCGAGACACTGGAGGGCAACACCCTGGCGGAAGTACGCCTTTGGCCACTGAGGGCAGAGTTCGCGGGCACGTGTCGCATCCTGGAGGGCGAGCGCGAACTGGCCCTGTTTGAGGCGAGCCGCCGAACGGTTACTGTAGAGGATGTGGTTGCCCGGATCCAGCCCGAGCGCATCGGTGTAGAGCTGGACCGCCGTACTGAAGTCCCCGTTCTGGCAGGCCGTGTTCGATTGACGGACCTTCTCGAGGAACAGGGCCCGATTGGCGGCCGGCAGTTCCGGCGTTCCCTCCGGTTCATTCTGGGGGAGACGGAGACGAAGAAGAAAGAGAGAAAGAGAGAACCGATTAGACACACGCGCACACACACACGTAAAGACTCTGACACTGAAGGACAACAAGGACAAGAAACACAAACAAGGCACAGAAAGGACTAGAAGAGATTTCGAGGTCCCTGGGATCATCATCAAGAGCCGTAGCATTACCGAAAGGATCAGCTCGGCCGACAGTATCTCCCAGACGGTCGGGTGTATCGAGGGTTGATGTACCGAGGCCGCTTGGCTCAGTAGCGTGCTGCCAGCGCCGCCACCACCACCGTTCGAGTGAACCGAGGCTGCCACGGTTATGCCACTGACACCGCCAACACCACTAGCCGGACCACCAGCCCCATGGTGCACCCTTCGCTGGCGACGCCGTTCCGTTCCGTGCATCGCGCCGAAACCACAAGCTCTCCTTCTTTTTCTCTCTCTCACACACTCTCTCTCTTTCTCTCTCTCTCTCTCTCTGATTGACGCTGATTCCAACACACACCAACACGCACACACACACAGAGCACTCGCGCGGTCCGTTAACACACTTTCCTCCACTCCGCTTTGGGGTCGTGATCGCGATTCGCACGATCGACGAGAAGAAGAAGAAGAAGGGAAGAACCAAGAGGAGGAGGTAGTGATGGTGGTGGTGGAGGAGAA
The DNA here is from genome assembly GCF_943734745.1 of Anopheles darlingi. Lineage (NCBI taxonomy): Eukaryota > Metazoa > Arthropoda > Insecta > Diptera > Culicidae > Anopheles > Anopheles darlingi. The sequence continues at coordinate 24,840,771 of NC_064874.1, read as the reverse complement.
GGGTCGATAGGGGCGCGCACATCCACGAGAGATGACGAGAATGATCACCGTCACCGTTTACGTACTGATCACCGACCTGACCCGTTCAGGCTCTCGATCCTCCGATCCAACCAGAGGGAGCATCCCTTTCAGTGATACCGAGGCCAACACCACACACCATGGACACCACAAACTACGCACACACACACACACACACACACACACACACAGTCGATCGGTAGCGGGTGCGGACGCGTCCGTCAGCAGACGAAACGTTGTCTTTGGTTGAGGTCGAAGGTGGTGAACGATCGCGATCCGGAACACAACACCCGGGCACAGTACCGTAACCAGAGACACGGCACGGTAAGGCTAGCTGCTGCTGCTGCTGCTGCTGCTGCTGCTGCTACTGCTGTTGCTACTGTTGTCGGTGCCGCCATCACACTGGTCATCGATCGATGGTACTAGTACCCATCGGAGCCCTGCACGCACGCACAAGCGACGAACTCGACGAAGAAGCGACGACGACGCGACGCGCAAACCACCGTTCCGTTCGACCGACGCGAGATGAGTGTCCGGTGGTTCTCACCTGCGATCGGTTCGAGAGCGTAGAAGCGTGTCTTCGTGAGCGCAATGTGTAGAGCAGAGAGCGCGCCAAAGAGAGAGAGAGAATAGAAGAGCGAGAGAGAGAGGGGCCGAAGAGATCGCTTCGCAGAATGCACGATCGTCGCACGATCGCCATGAGGATGGAGAAGGTGGCGATCGATCGCGAAAAATGCGCCCGCAGGAACAAGGAGGAGGAGCCGCACTCCAAGCTTCAACCCGCGATCGCGTTGAAGAAGAATGTTGATTGCTTCACAGTTTATAAATTTCGGTTTCATCCGTACACACACACACACACACACACGCACGCAAGTGTAATGGAATGCTTGAGTTTGTCGATCGTGGAGCGAAGGGAGGGGGAAAAAAAGGATCAACGACGGCGACGAGTATCGGGGACATCCCCTTTGACGTGTTGGTGCTTCTTTCCCGTTCCCGAACACACAGAACGCGATCGAGTGTCATCCTCGCATCGTTCAAACCAAGGTACTTTAAAAAGACAGGTAGCTTTATCCAGAACAAATCCCCGATCGTATTTTAGAAAAAACTTCAGAGTTTGACATTCACGGGATGGTGGGATGTTTACTTCGGGGACGCTCTTTTCGGAGGTGTTTTCGCTTTTCTGTGGTATTACGACAGTTAAAATTCACGAAAAGTGGCACGAAAGTTGAAGTTTATGCAAATATTCCCAAAATTCTTTCAATAGTTTCAATATGGTATCGGTCCGTAGGTCTTGCCACCCGGCCTAGAACAAGAGCTGGCTAGCGTTCCTGGACCGTGCTCACTCGCTGTAAAACATAACTCGGTTGCTCGATTGATCTTAAATAGAGAGATGAATCATTTAAACATCCGAAAAAGAGTGAAATCAGGTACTTTCCTTGATAAAACCACCAAACTTGCCCATATCTTCTTCTTCTTCTTCTTGAAACTCACGTGGTTTTGTTGATAAAAGTGCCCTGCTATGAATGTCATAAAAATTCAAAATGGTGACCTGTCAAAGCGGTTAAGATGCTACCTGTCTTTTTAAAGTACCTTGGTTCAAACTTCGTCCGAAAACTCCCAAACCAGAGACTGCAGCAGTCTGCTGTTCGGGTGACCTTGCTCAAGGCATGCCCGGCTCCGGATCTACCTGCCCCAGAACTGGAAGAAGATGCGTTGGAAACGAAACGATTGTCGAAAAGATCCCGATCACCAGAGGAAGAAGGACGGCTCGTCCAGCCTCCTTCCGCCAGCGACACGATCGATCGAGGCGTCATTGTGGCGTCAGTTGGGAGCGAGATTAGTCTGACAGACAATGAGAGTGGGAGAGAGAGAGAGAGCGCGCGTGCAACGATGCACCGAGTGACGATCATCAGCGTCATCGTCTGGTGCGAGATCGAGAAAGATGCATCGCATCGTCCATCGCGTCTCGCGGGAACCAACAACCAATTTTTGGACTCCCAGACGAGAGTTAGCCCGAAAAGCAGCGAACGAGCGATCGCTTTTATTACCGGAGAGAAAAAGACAGAGAGAGAGAGAGAGAGAGAGAATGAGAGAGCGATCCAGCAAACGAAACGAAACGAAACGAAACGAAACGAAGAGAGAGAGAGAGAAAACGCACGAGACGAGTGGAAAACATCCGAGGAAAAATAGCGGAAATAACTCGAGCGAAGACCTTGCGTCCTCCCCGAGTTCGCGGACCCGGACGACCACGGCCCCCATAAGACCGAGACGACCGATCCGCGAGTTGATCTTCGATGATTTTTTTTTGTAAATGAAAGCAAAGGCAACGCAGCAGGCAGTGGGAGGATGAAGGGAGATGAGGTCTGTACGTACGTACGTACGTACGTAATCAATTATGATGATTGCTATCATCTTTGCCGCACACTTGGCGGATGGTTTCGTTGGTTGCTTCTCGAGAGAGAAGTCCAGAGAGGATCCTTCCACCATCACCCAACCCCCCCCAAAGCACCAGCCAGCATCCACCATTCGGGAAAGGTGCGATCGATCTTCTTATTCGCTCGGTGTTCGGCCGCCCTGGACTCATTTATTGGTCGGCCGGCGCTGCTTTCAGTTTTAAGCCGGAGTCATTTTTTACATCCAAGCTGGCGCGAGCTGGCGATAGATCGCCGGACGTTCCTACCGCGCCGACACCACCGGCGCAATGCAAACCCAAACCAAATGTCATCCAAGTAATCGTGGTTAGTTGCTTGGATATCGCTTGCTACGACCGGGCATTGGAAAGGGATTTCGAGGATGCTGTGTGCGTGTGTGCGTGTGTGTGTGTGTTTGTGTTTTCCTCCCGCGCACCACGCGCAACACCAGGATGAAGGATGGGGATGGTCGATCTGATTGCCAAACCCCCCCAATCCCCTCCCTTTCCTTTCGCTTCACACTCGAACGATCGATGCTGCAGCGACGAACCCGACCGAGCGAGACCACAGGACCGATCCGATCCGAGCGGCTGGCTGGCTAGCGCTAGCGGTGGCTGGAGACCAATTTTTCATGCTTTCCTCTCTCGCTCTCACCCCCCCCCCCCCCCACCGATGATCGCACGGATTCATCGCTCGTACGCCCGTGGACCACCGGCGAGTGCGCGCCAGCCACACAACACACACACAAGGGCGCGCGCGCTCGCACACACCAAACGATCCTAATCGCGGCTAATTAATCTGCCGCGAAAACCGCGAAAGTTGAAACCGAAATAGATAATGGAATTTTGATAACGGGTGCGCGTTCGCCGTCAGCGTCGGTGTCTAGCTGATAGCAGGCCGGGTGCCGGCACAGTCGCCGCCGGACGCCACGTTATTATGTTGCACGGGATGAAAATCAATTTATAAGCGACGCGGACGACGGCTAGAGAGAGAGAGAGAGAAAGAGAGAGAGAGAGAGAGAGAGAGAGAGCGGGAACCGATCGATCTTATTCCCTTTGGCTCGATACCACCGGGCGGTGGACCTCGGCAGACTCCGTCGTTGTCGTTGCCGTTGCCGTTGGTGGAGTGACAATTAATTGCCGCAAAAAGGGTGGTGCCGCCTGCGAGGCGGACAGATTTGCTGTCAATTGGTCGCCCAATCCGGTCAGCAGCAATCCGGCATCGCGGCATCAGTAGTTTTGGGTGGACGTCGAGCTCGAACCCGTGAAAGTGCATCGCGCGCGCGCGCGTCCTTCCGGTTGCCGATCGATGCACACTCGGAGAAAGGGTCAAGGTAATTACGTTTCGCCAGCGCCGCCGCCACCGTCGCCGTCGTTGCCAATTCGACCACCGGCCAGCGGATCGGTACCGGCGCCGATTCGGCAAAACCCGAACCCGAGTTCAGGGGGCCTTCGGAACCACCCTTCCCCATCGCCAAAAAGGGTATTAACCGAAAGGATCATCAAATCGTCATCATTGTGCAGCCGCGTCGTTGCATTCTGCGTCCGGCTAATGAAAAGACCCGCCGCATTTCCCGCTTTTTCGTTCTGCGCTCGCATCGGTTTGGTGGCGGCGTCTGGGCCGCGCTGGCGAGCAGTTCTCATTTTAGATCATCTGGCCATCGCTCTACGTTGACCAGCACCAACGCCCCTACCTCCAGAATCCATTATTGCTTCTGCTCTTCGCTCTTGTGCCCGGCACGGACCGGACCCCGGACCCCGGACTGTCGATGATTGCTGGAGGATGCATCATTCTTCCTTCGTCCGTCTGTCCGTCCGTCCGTCCGTCCGGCTGCTGCTGCTGCTGCTGTTGCGTCGCTGCTGTTGTCGGCGTTGGGGATGACGATGAGTTGCAACTAAACCGCAGACGAAAGCAGATGGAATCTGCCCTCCCCCCCCCCCACTCCGGCTACAGTTCCTCATTCCTGGCAACTCTTCTCTCTTTTTTTCCCCCCGCGTTTTTTTGGTCGCCTTTTTGCCGCGTTCCGTAGCGCCTGCTTTGTGTTGCTTTGAGGCGATTGGCGATCTGTTGCTGCTAGAGTCGCTGCCGACACACACGCACACACACACACACACACACACACACACACACACACACACACACACACACACACACACACACACACACACCGGGCGGATGCATTCATTGGCGTCCTACAACCTGCACTCTCTTGCTCTCTCTCTCTCGCTCTCTTTCTCTCTATCTGTTCGTGTCTGAACCGCCGTAGGTCACGGGAAAGTTGAATGAAATTCATCAACCACCGTGTTTCAAAACCACATTTGCGATCGGAGGCAATCTTCCGTGATTCTCGCGCCGTTTTTTTTTCTTTTTCGGGGTCCCAAAGCCGGGACCCTGGTTCTGCATTTGCAGTGGGAAAAGTGTTGTTTGTTCGTTAAAATAAATGATTTACTAAAAGTCGACGATCGACGGTGGAACGCTGCCCCTCCCCCCCCCTAGCCGAGGGCTGATGATAATGTTTACGGGGTAATTGCTTCGCACAATTAATTCGCCTTAACCTTCAAAAAACTTCAATTCCTGCCGCTGACCGGGCTGAGCTGGGCTGGGCTGGCTGGGAAAAGGTAATTAAGAATGGGCCCGGGCCAAAGAACGCGTTCGTTCCTCGTAGGATCCTTCCTCTCTCTCTCTCGCTGTCTCTCCGTGTTCTTCGGTGCGGTATCATAGAAGGCTTTGGTTCTCTATTCCCCGCTTCCCTTGCTTCACGTAGCCTACTCCTCCGGTTTTGACGTCTGCCTGAACGTCTTCGCCGCGTTCTGGTTTCACTCTCACCCGAACCCTAGAACCAATATACCGAGCTGAAGGGGTAATATCGATTACGGGAAGGAAATCGAACCCAAAATGGCCAACGGCCGAGCGAGTGCAGGGGGAGCGGAGGCAAAAGGGCAAAAAATGCGTCAGCCCAAGCCGGCAAAAGATCGGTCCGCATAGAAAATGATTAAACACTCAGCATCAGCAGCCCGTAAATTAGAAGGCTGAGAGCGGTCCTCACACACACACACACACACACGCAAGCACGCGCAAGCACGCGCAGAGCCTTGAAGTCGTCGAGTGGTTCAGAGTGAGTTTGAGAGTCGGCGGCACCGTCTGTAAAATGGACGCACGGCAGCAGCAGCAGCAGCAGGTTCTAGCACAGGTCTACTTTTCCCCGACCCCCGACGGGGGGGGGGGGGGAATTTTTGTTTTCGTTCCGTTTGCTGGCAGAGTTCTCCCGTCGCCGTCGCCGCCGCCGCCGTCCACGAGATCGACGAGGATGAAATAGAAATCATTACGCAGCAGCATTCATTCTGGAGCACTCGAAGTAGGCTGCTGCGAGCAACGCGCAAGTCATCCTGACGCCGTCGACTCCAGCGCAGAGCAAACCCCTTTTCCCCTGGCCCTCTACCAAGCGGATTCGGATTCCGATTTGCCGAAAACGAAATCGAAACGATCGAAGGTGTGGATCGTGTGGATCTGGATTTCCCTTTTTTTTCGGGACTGCTCTAGCCCTCCTACCCCTGCTAAAACATCTTAATAGACACGACGCTCGAGCCTTCCACTAGTAGGCGGTTAATGGTGTAGACACACACACACACACACACACACACGCGTGCAGACGACAGACTGGCGAGTAATTATTCCAGTTCTTTCAGGTTGTTTTGTTGATTCGAGCGTGCTGGCCAGTTTCGCTCATTACGATGATGGTCCTTGGTGCTCTGACGTCGTCACGTGACGTGACGAGACCCTGAGGATGAACAAAAATGGCGAACCAAAAACCAACCGTCCATTGGATCACTTCATAATTCGTAGCGTCCTTAAAGGGCACAAAACAGTAAACGCAGTCAAGATGTGAGCAGACGAATTGATGAAGACAGAGGAAGCGATTAGAGGATAGTTCCGTTCCGTATTCACACACACACACACACACACGCGGGCACAAATGCATTTCCCCTTCGATTGCAGGTCGTCCAAAGTCTCGAGGCGGCCCCGAGACCTTAATTATAGCATTCGCGAGCAGTTGTAAAGCAGTTGCACCCGCTGGCGGTACCCAAGATAAACACATCATCGGGATGGCGAGCCACCAACAACTTCTTTTCCCCCCGCCGGAGGAGCTAGTAGCGAAGAGTGCATCATCGTAGTAAGCCGCGCCAAGATGCATGATGATCGAAAGAATGGCGAAAGTCGCCAAATGTGTGCGCCCGGGTGCGCAGTGCAGGTAATTAGCATAGTTTTGCGCCGGTCGCAGTGTGCATTATTGCACCAGGTTGCAAGGGAAGAAGGCTTTGAGTACACCTTATTCATCATGTCAGTTCGTGTTGAATGAAAAGTACCGTTTGATGCGACCTCATGAGGGCACCACTTGTTCGGGTGTTGCTCAATAGAGAAGATGCATCGTGTGCTACTGGCGCAAAAGCACACCTGTCCGGTAGGAACGATGAATCGGGATCGGCAGATTAATCATCCACCTTAGACCAACAGGCCAGTGGTTTGGTTCACTTCGATCGTGAGTAGCTCTGTACGATCGCTCGTAGGATCGAGGGTGCATTAATCCGGGGCCTTTCAGGTGTAGGTGAACTTTGACCGATTTTTTTTTCAAGAGAAGAGCTGATTGCTGATTGAGTAATTCTGGTGTCATTTTAAGAAAACCGCAGCTCTGCCAGGTCGTTGATCAATAAAGTTAAGTTCTTCTAAAATATGTGACAGACATAGAAATGCTATTTTTCTGCTAAAAGAAAGCCCAGTCCAACGATAAATTACATTTCGCTGTCTACCACAATTCATAAATTGTTTTAAGGTGAATATACGCATCAAATGTATCAGTGGGTATTTTGGTGTCAATATTGAGGTCAAGCCATACATTTTCGAACGTTTAGAATTGGCGAAAATGATCCACTTTCCATCATCATCAGTAACGATTCGATGGCAAAATTCCCTTGCTTTCTACCGGAAAAGCAACTGTTCACTCGTATACAGTCGATTCGCTCAGTGTGTTTTTGGCTGCAACTCGAATGGGATTTATCGTTATTGCAGGTTACCTATTGCTGTTTTATTAAAACAACATATTATTATTGTTTTAATTAAAACAGGAATCGCTACGAATCAATGGATCCACCCCATAAATGACGGAAACCGATCATCCAATGATTACCCTCGCCAATCGATCGAGTTAAAGAATGTTGCAACGAAGCAACGAAATATTGCACGGAAATTGCGAAACTTTCTCCCGCGGGAAAGTAGAAATTGCTCTCCCTCCCGGTCTCGCTTCCACTCCCCCTGGTTCTTTTTTTTGTGTATTTTTTGCCGTTTTTTGTTCCTCTCTTGGCCATCGAAATGTTTTGCGAATTTTGTTTTGGGGAAATATGTTTTCGTGCCACTCCGGAAGAGCGCAAACTGGAGAGAAAGAGAGAGGGAGAGAGGCAGGCAAAGTGGCACTTTCGTTGGTCGTCCATTGGTCGGCCACAATCGGCTCGTTATGTGTTTTTGCCAACGTCAGTAAAAAAAGAATGAAGAAGGTTTCCCTCCTATCCGGTGGTTGAAGTCTTTTGAATCGCGAAACCGATTTCTGGTGCACCGACGGACGTACTCGATCGCATTTGATCGCCATTTTGTGTGTGTGTGTGTGTGTCTGTCGTTGCGCTGCGCCACAAGTGCTTCGTTGGCGTTGGCGTTGCTCCACTTACTCTCGCCCTCCGATCATCGAACACCCTTCCCCTTCCTTCCGTTTCTTCGTGCATTCGAGCAGCGAGCGATCGCGAGTAAATGAGTCCTAATGAAACGCAAACATTAAAGAAGCCGAGACCGTGGTGAGGGGGGGGGGGGGGGTGGGTACCACAGAATCGATCGCGGAAGGCAGCCGCCATCACCGATCATCATCGATCATCATCATCATCATCATCATGGTGATCGGAGGTCGTCGAATGTTTCGATCTGCTAGGGCCAAGGGAATCTAGGCATAATGAAAAGACTGGTTTTGGATTAATCTATTGCATTAATTGAACCATTTTTTCCTCCTTCGTGCTCCTCCTTCCAGCTGACGATTGAACCGGGGCGGCCGGCATCGACCGGGCCCTAGGATAGGAGAAAGAGGAGGAGGTACAGCAGCAGCAGCAGCAGTCCGGGTCCCGGTCCCGGTCCCGGACGAGTGAATTCGGGTTCGGTGGGAACGCAAACCAGCGACCAGCCGTTAGGTTCGACTTCCGCTTTCGGCTGATGAAGATGATACTCTCTCTCTCTCTCTGTTCCTCGAGAAGGCTCGACGTTGCGGTGACACACTTCGTTGCCCTTTGCCTCTGACCCCACAAACGGTGACAACGACCACAACGACGACGACGACGACGACGACGATGATGATGATGGCGTTAGCGCAAAGCGGAAGCGCGACCGGCAAGTGATTCGAAGTAGCGGATCGGTACACTCCACCCATCGGTGTACTGCTGCCAGCGTTCTTCTTGTTCTTCTGCTTCTTCTTCCTGCTGTCCTCCCCGAAATCATTAGTGCACTAATAGTGGACCACAAGCGCAGGGTACTGGAAGGTGGCACGCAGTCCCCCCCCCCCCGGTGCCGCTGGTGAAGTTTCTTCTCATCTTACCGCCAAACGAAAATGATGGCGACCCACGACGCTGACGACGACGAAGACGACAAACGAAGCATCCGATCAAGAGTGGCTGAGACAGGGCTGTCGCGAGGGGAGAGGCTTGACCACAACTAACCCGCGTACCATCTAATCGTTGCTTTCGAGTCCGAAAGAGGGGGCAAGGGGGCGAGGGAATAGCGAGTGCGCGGAGCGGCGGGGGCAATTAAAAAATTGGAAGCATTCTATCCAACCTTCCCCGTGGTGCTGGTGCTGCTTGTGGCCAGAGCGGTGGCCAGAGCGGTGGTGGTCAGTGGTGGTGGTAATTAAGGTAGCAAACGGCACCCCCTCGCGCAGGTTTTGTGACGCGATCGCACGGAACTAGTGGTGGGAACGCTTCGAAACGGTTGTAGGACCGGCCGGAGACAGATCGAGGACGATCGAAGGGGGGGGGGGGGGGAAAGGAGGAAGGAAGGGTGACATTAACAACGGGAACAGTGCCGTGGATTGATCGGGCAGGCGGGGTGGTCTTCACTTGTTTCTGGGTCTGGTTGGTTAATTGGCCTTGACCGTACGGGGATCGTGGTCAGTGATCGGTGATTTGGTGATCGCACGAGCGCACCGCAAGCGTCAAGCGTCGCCGCCATGATTTGCATTTGCATTTGCATGCCATCGGAGACGTTTCAGTTGCGATGGATGGATGGATGCCGGTCCGGAGTGCTTATACAATGTAGTGGCCATGTATCACGCCGGTACGATCTCGGACTCCGAGGCGTCCGGCCCGTGCCCGGTTCATTTACCGAGAGCAATCTACGACCGACGATCGCAGAATCGGGAAATGGTGGCCAGTGTCTGCAGTGTCGAGATCTCATCTGTCTGTCTGTCTGTCTGTCTGTCTGGGTGGCGTGATCCTGACCTAGGCCATATTCCGATCCCGATAGGGCATCCCGCGACCGCGAAGGTCACGGGGGAATATGATTCATTTATCATAGCGTCAGTCCATGGTGGCCACTCTGGTTAACATGGTTGTGCGTTTTTATTTCTTCAAACCGGTTCAAACCGACCACCGGGTTTCGGGATGAAGAAGGAGGAGGGGGAAGGGCAAGCGGAATCCCCGGACCGAACTCGATCATCAATAGTGAGGTGAGGTGGTCTTGGTGATGAAGATTCATGCCAGGCACCGGCCGGTGCGCAACAATGTGGCCAATTGTTGCCGGACACTCTGCCGACGGATTTCGATGCCGCGATAGGCGAATTTTCCGAGATTCCATGATGATCAAGAGCGACCGATCGGTGAGAACGGAATTTCAATTTCCGCTCTGCCTGGACGAGCCTCGTCGATCGGTCGCTTCGGAGTGAGTGAAAAGCGACGTTGAGTTGAGTTGAGCGGCGGCGAGTGAGCATTTTCCTGCATTTTCCGACGCTCCCCCTGCTCCGACCTCACGATCGTGGTTGACCCCACCCCCGCGGAAGGTTAAACGTTGGTTAGTTGCAGTCGTGGGAATGGCGTGGAAGAGGAAGGGGGGGAGGGAAACGCAGAGGAATGTGGCACGTTTTCCACGTTCCAACCTCTTAATGGGCTTAATTGGGTGCCAGCACTTGGGCACCGGGCGAGCGACCGAGCGACCGAGCGATCGACGACAACAACAACAGTAACACGAACGATGTGACCGACACGCCCTGCCAGCCGCCCAGTGTGCGATCGCCGGTCAACCGAGGGGGCGCGCGCGCGCGCGTAGACTCTTTATTCAAATTAACTAAATGTCCGCGGCCACTCGCGCCCCACCGACCTGCGCACGATTGCCCACCGGGCGGGGAAATGAGCGATGCGCATTCCTTCCTTCCTTCCTTCCTGCCTTCTTGCCTGCTGCTGCTGCTGCTGCTCCCGGGAGCATCACGATCGGTGATCGCTGACATCATCAGGATCGCTGCGGCGACCGACTCCGGGGTCCGGGGTCCAGTCGTGAGTTGGCGTTGGCGGCATCCGCGCCACGCTACGCCACGCCACGCCACGTCCCGGACGCGGTCGCGATCGCGCGACGCCCGGGAACTGAAGAGACGGACGCGTAAGGATCGTGCGCGTGCGCCGCATCATCAACCGATCGGCGGTCGTGAGGAAACTAGGAGGAACGTCCGCCCGGACCTAGACCTGCGGTTTGCGTTGACACCGCGCCCCCCCCGGTGAGGGGAGAAGGATGACCCCCAGGAGGGGTCCTCTCATCTCAAAGCAGCGTCGCGCACCGGTCACTTCATTCATTAGTGCTCACGATCACGGTGGCGGTCGATCGGTCGGTCGGTCGGTCGGTCGGTCGGGCGATCCGGGGATTGTCGTTGATCCCCTTGGACGGCCGGGACCTGCCCCGTCTGTCACGACGATGATCACGATCACGCTGGAAATCCGATCGAACGCCCCCTAGCTCCGATTTCTGGCCGCGCGATTCTCAAGCGCCAGCTGACCCCGGGCGGCGGAGAGCGGTTCAGTTCCTGTTCCGTTGGCATCCGCCGTCGACCCACCGATCGGCAGCCCACCGGCTGCGTGCCCAACTAACGCTTCCCTTAATTGGCGATGGCCGCCGGCTGCCAACCGTCCGTCCGTAGATCGATTGTGAGAATCCATCGGCAAGGAATGCGATCGGCGATTCGCTATCGAAATAGTCCGCTCACTTGGGCTGCTGCTGCTGCTGCTGCCGCTCCTGCCGCCCATTGTTCCGTGGCTTGCGCTCCACTTTTGACACCGAAATCGATCAATCCTGCTCCAGCTCGATCGCGGCGCTGTCTAAAAATCTATTAAACCAATCAAGCGTATCGAATGTCGAACAACAGCAACGAACAACAACGAAAAAAAAAACGCCAAAACTTAAAGGCCGGAGCCGGAGCTGGAGCAGCAACCATAGTGGTGATCGCGGGTCCGATCGCGAGGCAATTATGATAATCATACACCTTTTGGCCGCTGGCATGTGTGCGCGTGCGCGCCGCGCAAAACGAATCGCGGTTCCGCGCCGGATCATCTCTCTCTCTCTATCTCTCTCTTCAAGGTGGAGTCTCTTTCACGCCGCGATCGGCGAGGTCACCCGCAACAACAACAACACCAGCAACGGAAAGCGAAAAAAAAAAACTTTTTAAACAAAATTATAGATTTTCACTTAGAGCGATAACTGGCCGGTCAAGAAAGTTCCACTCGAAGATCGGTCCGGCTGGTTGGTTGTCGCTTTCTCCTACGTCACTACCGGGGGCCGGGCGGCCATTTTTTTTCTTCTTGGATGCCGAGATGGTCACTTGCGTAGTTGAAACGTCGAGTAGCCGATCGTCAAACGCGCGCGAGGCTTACGAGGTGTCTTTCTTTCTTTCTTTCTTTCTTTCCTGTGTGTGACAGACGAAGAGGACGGGGAGTGAACGTCCACGCTGGCCACGCTCGGCTACTGTGGGAACCAAAGCTCGAGTTAGTTCTCTTCCTCACTTCTCACTCCCTCTTGGGTCGGTGTTTCTATGTTGTGTTCGCAAAGTGTGAAGCGTTTACATCGCTGGCGCGCGCGCGCTCGCGCTCCTCGCTTCGCGGATACCACGCCAGGGCGCCCGGTTAATTGTTCCGGTATACCGTCACCCATCGGGATGGCCAGCAGCCAGACATGCGCACCGTTAGTGTAGTGTGGATCTCATGCCCAAAATGGCCGAAAATCCCGGTACCACGGCGTACACACACACACACATACGCACGTAATCGTTATTTACCGAGCAATTTTGATAATTTATCTTCTTCGTGGCCCCGTACAGGATGGCCCGAAAACCATTAACCCCAGGGGAAAAGAGAGAGGCGGTGGGCATCCTGGGACCCCGGCGGACTGGGACCCCGGCCGTCCGTGGGTCCCGACGGCGCGACGGATGATTCGGTAATCAATCCGTGTGGAGCGGTGAAGCAACGCCACGATACGCGCGTTATGTGCCGTACCATCATCGGCATCATCGGTGTCCGGAGTGACCGGAGACGGCGACGGCGACGCGGATCGTAATGTTCTCTGGACGCTCCGGCGCGCACGGTAATCAATTTTCAATTACCACGGCACTTACGGTACGACGGTGGGGCCATGGGCCATGGAGAGATGGCGCACGGAGATTAGGCCCCAGATGCGGCGAAGGGGCAAGAGAGCACTATCGGGACAGATTTGGATCACCGGGTGGATTCCACCTTTTGGAGGGGGGTCGACCACGAGCAGGAAGGTGTATTGTGGTAATTACGCCAATCTGCCAAAACCAAGCGGAGCACTGCGGCTGATCGTCGGTTCTAAGGCGGATTGCTTCGACGGATTGTTTCGACAATTTTCCTGTTTTTTTGTGTTCGATATTCCAACCAGCACTTACCATGAACGATCGTGTGCGTGTGTGTTTTTTTAAACGAAAAAGAATTGCCCTGGTAATGGTTGGCGTGAGTTTTTACTCGATCGCATAAGCATAAGGACCGTTAGATGGCGTGCATTGTTCGGCAATTGGGTGTTATGCACCGGAGGTGCGTAATCTTTGGTCGACAATTTATAGGTCGATCGCCGAAACTTGAACCCAAATTTCCAGGATTATCCTCCTGTCTGCAGTTTACACGACAAGTAAACATTGATTTATTGTGAATTTATTAAGCAATCGAAAATGGGGGCATTATCTAAAAAAATAGAGAGCTTAAGGCGTGAAACCCGAAAAGTTGATGTGCAGTAACCGATTTTACAAGCTTATAATGTTTGTAGAGTATTTGTTTTGAAAAATTTTACCGACTCGAGCTAAGAATCGAATGAGGATTCGGTTAGAGGTCCGTTGCTTTATTACTACCACGATCCAAACGAGAATATCGTTAGAAATGTGAGCTAATATTTTTAATAAACCCTCAAGGAGTATATCCATCTGAAGCATTTCAAGGAATGTCTGATCATGACCTAAATACCGGGAATCACCTTTTAATCGGCAACGAATCCTCAAGCATATGCGTCATTTGTGAATCTGTAAACGTGTAGTATTATTGATAAATATTCTAGATTACTTTGATTCATTCCACGTATTCGCGACACTGCAATATGCTCTCAGGTTTCTGCAAATACGCAAAATAAATCAAAGTAACCTGGCATAGTGAGCAATTTTAGATACTCAAGATGATAAAGAATCAAATTAATTAAAAAAGTCGTTATTTAGGAATTAATCGATCAAGAAGAATCCCCAATGTTCGCTGCTAATACGCTGTTCACTTTCTACCAATAGGTTTGGACTGAAAAAATTGAATCCTGAAACCACGATGCAGCCTTCGTCTATGACATGCTTGCTTTATCAAACTACATTTGTCAACTCTTAATACACAAAATACAGACTATGTTTTCGATCAAACTGCGTACTAATTCTTGTTTCATTTGCAAATCTCTGCAGTCGTGAAATTCAACACCCAGCAATTGATGCGACTTCTAAAGTGCTCTTTGCATATCTTGCTTGGAGCAAATCGTGGCGAGTGTCAGACCATGTTCATTCGATCAACCAATTTGGCATTGTCGGGCTCCAAAAAAAAACATTAGATCTTTCGGAAGGAAACGATAACTTGCTGCCAGCCATTTAATGTCGTGTAAAACATCAAAACGCATTCAAATTGGCCCATTACGCTGCCTATTATCCTGCCGTAAGAGCTTGTTTGTCTTCGAGATGATAACGAATGATAATAATTACCGCAACCCCGCACCCAGCACACCTCCCAAATTTACAAACGGTTCGGTCCTGATCGGCGATCGCTGATCGGTCGATGAAGGGACGCAGCTGCAGGGCAAACGAAAATCATAAAACCGATTCCGATCATTCCGTTTATCAGCCGCATTATTAAACCATCGAGCCTCGAGATCGCCCCAAGTGCCATCGTGGAAAGGTGTGAGAGTGCGAGACAGAGAGAGAGAGAGACAAACAGAGAGAGAGAGAGAAGGGAAAGGACCCAACGATGGTGGTGGTAAGCATCCCATTTTCGCGCTCCATTATCCATATTATATCCCTTCGGATCGGATCGCCATCGGTCATCGGTGAGCGCCAAAAAAAAAAGAAGCGTCTCCCGTCCGCCTGTCTGTCCGCCTGTCGCCGACGATCGCCCGATCGCTATCACCCGACGCCGGCACGAGCACACGTCATCGTCGTCGTCGCCGTTGTGGTTGTTTTGCATAATGTTGCCCGTTTTGTTGTTACACCCGGTGTTGCGTTATCGCGCGAAAACATCACCACCACGACGACGATCACCGTGGGCCATCCGATCCATCCATTCCGATGGGCAGGAATTTCGCGACGCGTCCGTCTCACCGTCCGCTCATTATCCGCCCCCCCCTTTTTTTTTCCTCGCTCCCCCCTTTCAGACCGTTCTCGGTGGCCCCCCTTTTTTCCCGGCTTCGGTGCGTGTAGCTCGGTAGCCATTAACCCTTCGGCATTGCGTTGCATCGCATGCATCGAACACGCACCCGGGATCATGATCATGATCACGATGATGATGATGATGATGATGCTGCTGCTGATGGCAGGAAGATTGTCGCCGTCCCTGGCATTGGCCACAAATCACAGGAGGCGGGGCCCCGCATTTGACGCATGAAATCGAGCCTCACGACGTGAGGACGTGAGGTTTCGGTTCCGTTTGTCATTTTTGGGAATTTTTATTTTAATTGCTACCAATGGGCGGCCATTCCAACGAACGGATCGGATCCGATCCGATGATCCGCCAGTGGATCGGTTTCAGGATCTCTCGATACCGGGAAAATTCGGCGTCTCCGATCACGCCGATCATCACGCGAGAGAGAGATAATGGTAATTTCTTAACTCGAATCACCGTCTTAAATTTAAACAGTTTTGAGTTGCCGGACAGTTGGCATCCGCTCGGCGACAACAGGATGGACTGCGCCTGCGCCCTGGAATCCGGTGCGCGGATTAGCGTGAGGACAGCGCGGATTTCAGTTCATTAATCGTCGGCCACCGACCTCGACGCCGTGATCTATGGGACCGTTTTTCGGGCAGACGAGAAGGGCGGAGGGGCGTAGGGGTGGGGGATGCTTGGTGCTTCCATCAATCAGCGCTAATCATGGCGGTGGAATGAGAACGTCACTTTTGGTCACTTTCACACCCGGGCCCCTAAGTCCCTTGTTTCGCTCGCCGTGATCTAACCATAGACTGTCTACCAGGTTGCCCAGGAAGGAGAAAAGAGAGAGAGAGAGAGAGAGAGAGAGAGAGAGAGAGAGAGGGATTGTTGGTGTCTCTGAAGACAAAACGTTAGTTCCTGGGTCGCTGGGCAGCTGCAGCAGTTGAGGCAATTTGTTGCCAACAAAACTCCAGTCCAGTCCCAGCAGGCTGTGAGTGTGATGTATGGGCCACCCTGTCGCCGTTCGAGACTTCCGACTGACTCTGGCCATGGCATAGAGACCAGACTAGATCAATCTCTGTCCGGGTTGTAATCGATCCACGATCATCACTCACGCCGCGCTCCGCGCTACCACTCATCAAGCAGTCATGGAGGGAGGGAGGGAGTGAAATTAGAACCCGTTTCGCGATCATCACCCGGGCACACACAGACACAGACACACAGACGAAGCGACTGACCAAACCGATTCGAGTTGATCTAGAATGTTTCATTTAAAGGTAAACTACCTCATTCCACTGCGGATCGTGGTGGCCACAGCAAGGCAGTAAAGAACGCGAGCACCTCTCTCTCTCTCTCTCTCTCTCTCTCTCTCTCTCTCTCTCTCTTCCCTCTCCCTCCTTCCTTTTGCTTGCAGGAATCAGTCACTTCGCCTTCGCCGTCACGATTCCGTCGTCCGTCCGTCCGTCCGTTCCCCCGAAAATGGAAGCAGCTTCGCAAAAAGGGATGAAGCGGCGCTGGCGAACCGTTCCGAACGGTCTTCCGTCGTGGCCTCGCGCCCTTTGTGTGCGTGTGTGTGTGCGTTCCCAGCGTTCACTAAATTGCAAATAATTACCACCTGGACCGAGAGGGAACCGCGCATCCACGCCGATCTTCGATTCGCATTCTTCTCGCACACCGCACGGGATGCACTGACCTGGTCTGGCCCGGTCTGGTCAGTCTGTCAGTTAACAAGATCCGGGCAAATTACACTCTCCCAGATGGTGCGTTGCATCACGGCATTGGTCACGGTACACCCAGGCTCACGATCGTTTTCGGTGCCAGGGAAGGAATGTGGCGTCCTCGTTGTTGTTGTCTGCATTCTTGTTCTCGCGGGTGATGTTAGAAACCGAATTCTAATAAATCGTCAACACCTTCAACGCGCAGTCCAGCACAGCAGCAGCAGCACTAGCCCCGTCGTTGTTGGTGGACTTCGACTTTTAGGCAAATCCATGAGGGAGATCGTGATCGTGAGGCTAGAGCAAAAATGGCGTACACCTTTTTCGCACCGAAAAATTCCTCGCGCTACTTCTTGGTGAGGCTTCTGGTGAAGGCATCTCCGAGGGCCTGGAACCCCTATCGAGGGTGTAACACCCTCCTGCGCTCTCACCCTCGTCGATCCAGAACGAACATTACTCGGTCGATGGTTAAAGCATCGAAAAGCACTCCACGCGGTGGCACGGTTGTGATGATGATGCTGTTCCGCTGCGGCTCCGGGGTACCATTGATTCCTCCCGGTTAATGTGGGCGTCCGTCTGGTTGCATGCATGCATGCCCGGGACGGGAAAAAAGTGCCGATCCGATCCGGTCCGGTAATGTTACCGGTATTGTCTTTATCTACCTTTCGCTTCCTCGTTCGCTACCTTCGTTTCCTACTCCTCCTCGTGCGTTTGTTGGCGGCGATAGCGTCGCCACCGATGACTCACTTATGGGATTCGCATTGACCGACCGACGGACCGATCGGTTTTTGCTAAAGCCCGGGGCGTGCGCGCCGGTGGCGCGGTGAAAAGTTATGTTGCACTTACCATCTACCAGCGCAACACTCCTGTTACCCGGTGCATGTAGGATCCGAAAATACGACATCGATAAATGCGGCGAAGAGTTTGGTGTCTTGGCGCGAAGTGTGAAGTCGGAATGTGTGGGCTTACCTGTGGGAGAGAACGACAAAAGAGCAAACGAATCAGTACCACTGTGTGTCCGTGTGTGTGCCCGTGTGTGTGTGTCTTGCTGATGATAGTGAGTCGTCGCCTCCCCCCTCTCGGGTCCTGCCAGCGCCCACCACCATCGCCAGCTACAGGGCTACAAATTTCGTGGCAAATTAATTGCTAAATCGCTAAAAAGCCTTTACTGATTACATGCCAAACCACCGGACAACCCAATCAGCGTGTCTGTGTGCCTGTGTGCCTTTGTGTGTGTCTTCATGTTCGAGGAGTTTTCGTATCTCCGGATTTACGGTTACGATGCCCGGGACCACGTAAATCCATGGCTTGTGTTTTTTTCTGTTCGCGATAAGCGAAGGGCGTGAGGTCGCAATCCGGCAAATGGTCGTCGGTCGCTCGGGACTCGCGATCGCATTCCATTCTGCGCGAAGTCGGCAGGATCTAATCCACGAATGGAATCACTCTCGGTACATCCGTGCAGGTGTCAATCATCGACCAGCTGTCATAACGTAACGATCATATCGCGAGCAACAATCAGAACAACGCAGTCCAAAAATCGCGACGCAACCATCACGAACCAAACAGAAGAGGAGTAGGCGCTGCTAGAAAAGCATCCCATTCTCACCCTCCCCCAACACGCCAACATTCCTTCAAGCAACTTGCGAAAAGCTGTCAGCACGAAGTCGAACAGCACAGAAATGGCTTATCAGTGCTGCAACCGGTGCTGCTACTGTAGTGATGCGATCTATCTAGCCGATCCCGACCAACGTACGTACGTACGAGGCCAGGACCGGAGACGATTACACGGCCTCGCGAAGCGAACGGAACGGAACGGAACGGAACAGAACGGGGTGTCTGCGCGCGCTTCCCATCCGTCCCATCGTCCCGTTTGATCGACATTTCAAAGGGCACAACGACGAAGCGTCTACGAATGCGGAAGCATTGCACCCCCTGGTTGGTGTGACCGGCGAGAAGGTGACAAGTTTTGCACCGAGATTTTCCGCCGCGATAGCAAAAGGAACGAACAGTGACCGGCAGTGGCCGCTGGCTGGTGCTTCGATTTGATCTTCCGCTGTCCGTCGGATCGAATCGAAGAGACAGACAGAGCGCTGACACTAATGAATTTCCTCTCCTCACTTCCCTTCTTGCAGCGCGTTCGTTCCGGATTCCCGAACAATGCGCCGGCGATGGCGATGACGATGGCAACGGCGACGGCGAGAACCCTGGTTGGTGATGATGTGGCCAACGCCAGGTACCATTGCAGGATCACTAACCTACCCGGCGGGGAAGGGGGGAATGGGGAGCAATTACAACCGTATATTCTGGGTCCCTCTGGCCCTTCCCTGAGGAATTAGAAAGAGACTCCCAAAGGCCAAAGACGAGTTGACGAGCGCCAGATGCGATCGAAGCAACAGCAACAGCAGCAACAGCAGCAGCAGCAGTTGTGTGTTATCGGGCGTGCCACTTGATGAAATCATTAGTCTCCGAAGCGAGGAAGCGTGCAAAGGCCACCATCGTGCCAGTGTTTGCCAAGGAATGCACTCCCCTCGCCCCACGGGGCCACGTCACCAACGGGCTAATCTCGCCAACAGTCCATCGCGCCACTCATAATCGCATCACACGCTACACGAGAAGAAGGCATTCGACTGATGCGAGAGAGAGAGAGGGAGAGAGAGAGAGAGAGAGAGAGAGAGAGAGAGAGAGAGCGAGGTGGTGAAATGTGTCATCATCATCATCAGCATCATCATCACGATGGATCAACAACAACTCGCGGCGCGGCCTCACGGTTGCCATCCATCCATCCGCTGGAACGCTGGCCAGCGTCTAGTCCACAACAAACAGTGCATTAGTTATTAATTTCTCAAGCTTATCAAATTTATTGCTTTGACTTGCGGCCGAGTATAAATCGCCGGATTTGTGCCGGATCGTCGTCGTTCGGGCGCTCCTCGGAGCATCCTTCCATCCCCCCCCCCTCCCCTCGTTCACTTTGCTTATCGCGCGAGAACGCGCGAGCGGCACGATAGCCGCGCGAATGCCAACGGGAATACGGGCAACAGACAACAGCAGGGGCCAAGGGCTGGGACGCGGAAGAGCGTGAGCAGACGCGGGCATAAAGGTACTACTTTTATCGATTTATTTTATAATTGTATGTCCATCAACATTCCAGCAGCGGCGGCGGCGACGGAGAGAGCCAGCCAGCCAAGGCAAGGTCCCGCATCATCACCGTGGTGGTGCGCATCAGCAGGCAATCAGACAGCAGCATAAGGAGGAAGCGTGCGAAATGCTCCGTGCTTGGCTCCGTCAGTGCTGCCGACAGTGAGCAACAGCTGCAGCAGCAACAGCAGCAGCAGAAGATTTGCAGCGAATGCCACGATCATCATCATCATCGTCGGCATCATCATCATCATCTCGTCGTCGTAGTGCATCAAAATGTTGACCGTCATGATGACGATGTTACAACTCGCCCCGCACCACGCCAACACACACACATCAGCCAGTCCACCATCCCGTGAGTCTTAAAGTATCAGGAGGAACGGTTCGCTCGGATGGATTTTCAACAGAAACGGATCGTGCAACGGAATGGCCGGTATTTATGACCGGTATTCGTGGCGTCGGTAGACCCCGGACTAGAACGGGTTGGAAGGAATCGCTTCGCAGATTCGGTACGGATTAGCCCAGGACCTCGGCCAGTTATAGGCGCCCAGGGACCGGACACCGGACCGGGGGCATGGATGTGTTCATTAAAAGGAGAACATTAGTGGCCACCGTGGCGGCTTTCTCTCTCGCTCGCTCTCTCTGTCTGGGGTGGTTCTAGCGCGATCGTGACCATGCGCGCCCCTCATTCGCTTCACGAGCTTCTCGTGTGTGTGTGTGTGTGAAGCCAAGGCAGGCCAAGCAAAAAATTATTTCACGCTGGATTAGCTTTATGATAAATGCATTTTTAATTGAAAACATATCTAATTGATGTTATTGACGGACGGATGGACGGATGGATGGATGGATGGATGGATGGAGCGCGTACTCTATTTTATGACTCCGGTTGGTGGCTACTCTCTCTCGTTGCACTGCACCCGTGATCGTGATCGTGAGCATGCGTGTGTGTGTGAAGAAGCTGTTTCCTTCCTCGTTCACAGTGCGCTCGGCTTAACGCTGATTGTCGAAGATTTATTCCCGTTCTCCCGTGGCAGTGGCCACCGACCACCGGTCACACGAGATGACCGTCGTTCGTGCACTCGCTGGTGGTGCATCATTATTGTGGTGTTGTGCACTCCCCCCTCTCGGGACAATGCAACATCTTCATAAGTGCCCATCGTCGTCGGTGGTGGTGGTGGTGGTGGTGGTGGTGTAATAGGACAATAAAGTTTTATGCTTCTCTGCACCGCGTAACGTGTGGTTTTAGGGGGATGGGGCGGCACCGATCGGTACATTCCATTCAATTCCAGGTACGGTACGATCGTACGGTAGGTCGTGCAATGTGGTCCCGGTTACTGTTGTTGCTGTTGCTGTTGTTGCCGTAATGATGCGTTTGAAACCCACCCCCGGGCCTATTGGCAGGCGATCGCAGCTGATCCGGGGGTTCCCGGGGTTCATCGAGCTTTCGAGCGCGTTGAAGTCTTTTGTTTTGTCGCGCGTTCGCCGTCGTTCGCCGTCGTGGCCAAACAGCGTGTTCGGTTTCAATTGTTTGAACCGATAAATCAACCACCCAACAACCGCTGGGGTCGCACTTGTCGTCTCCGTCGTCGTCCTCGACGTTTGCTACGGTGTCGTTGACAGTCCTAAGCAGCCCCGGAAGGGGATCATAAATCAGCGAGACCGAAGCGACCCCGGGCAAGCGGGGAGCACTTTGAGGGAATTAGAACAATGTGCCTTTTCGGAATGGCTTCACCATTCCGTGGCCACCGCCACGGTTTTCCCGGGGCCCCCTTTGGTCCGTCCGGGATCCTCGTCGTCGTCGTCGTCGTCGTCGTCGTCATCGTCTGGAAGCAACGAGGCTGGATAATTTATTGACCGCGACCGTTGAACAGGTTGCTTTTGCTGCTGCTGCTGCTGCTCATGCTATTCAAAGTCAGCCGGTTTTAACCGAGATGCCGGAAGCTGCTGCTGCTAGCGATCGTCGATCCGCTCCTGCTCGGATCGTCCGGAGCTAATTTGTAGCTTAATGTGAGGTGCATTTGAATGGCGAAATTTTAAACTGCATCGCGGGCAGCGATCATCAATTGATTTGTGACCGTGCGCCCGGCGATCCCCGGTGATCGCGCAAGTTTTTAGTGCCTCGATCCCGGTGGGTTCGGTGGATTCCGTTTGATTTCCGGACGTAACAAAACGAAGAAGAAGAAGAAATAAAGCGGAGGTAGTGGAAGTATGGGAGGCCCTGGAAGCTGACAGGAAACGAGGAATCCGCGACCGCGCGAGCTGCTGCTGCTGCTTAACGGCCTCGAACGCTTCTCCTCCTGCCTCTCCTCCTGCTTCTCCTGCTTTGGTGCAGAGCTAGATAAGCATCTGTCAATTATCGATCGATTGTATTTAGCTAGTGAGCATCAATTCCAAGGAGTTTTGTGTTTTTTTTTCTCTCTCTGTACCCGTAGCTGTTGTTGTTTCATTCTCCGCAGAAGCACTGTACAGGAGCGTGGTTGCCATTGGATTGCGCTAAACATTTAGCGCTGCGGCCCGCGACAAAACGATCCCGACAACCCGCGATCCGATCCGATCGGGATGCATTTAAATCGGGATCTGCTAGGATGCCATCTCCTGCCAGTGGTACTACCTAGCAAATGGCGGCTGGCGTCGCATCAAGATAAAGCCATTCTAGCCACAATCAATTGTAGATTGCGCCCCCCGCCTCGCGCCCTCTCCAGCCGGTGGTGAAAGGATGCCGAAACGTAGCGAAAATGGCCCAACGGATGCGGTCGATCGGACAATGAACCAATGGTGGGGGGTTTGCAGCAGCAGGATGAGGAGTTGATGATTTCGTTAACGGTCGTTGCAGGCAGCAATAGCTGGTTGCCAGCCAGCCAGCCAGCCGGTGGTGGGCCAGTAATCCCTTTTGCGCTGCCAACATCAACAAGCTGCAGCTGAGGGGTCACTGAACAGCAGCAGCAGCAGCAGCAAATTGCACGATCAGAAACAGCAGCCAGCAACCTTTCTTCCTCCCAGCAGCCACTGGCCACTGGTGGTAACCGCGGTGCTGATTTCGAAAAAAGGGCGAGCACGAGGCGCAATTTTATCGCAATAAAAAGTGCAGTTGCACTTCAATTATGATGCATCATCATTGCTGCAGCGTAAGGGTGCAGCGGAAGGGGGAGGGGGGTGTAATCCGGCGAGATGCGAGATAAATAATTAAATAGGTTCTGAGGGCGCTGTTCTGGGCGAGTTCCCTGGAGTTTCTGTGTTTTTTTTTTCTCATGAGGATCGCCTTCGCCTTTCACGCGCCTGGAAATCTGTGTGGGATTGAGGGAAGGCGGCCGGTCTTATGATTAGTGGCTTAGCCACTCGTGCACCAATCAATCGACAATCAGCGGATCCCTTGGCCCCTTCCTTGGTTCGCGTTCTAGACGCCCCCTTCGATTCGATTCCTCTTCGATGCAAACGTCTACATTGTCTACAAATTGCTACTAGGAGAGGTGAATAGAGTGCATCAGCACCAGCACGATGAGCACGAATCGTTCCAGCTCGATGCACACCCCTTGCGTGCCTCTTGACCGTCCCTGTAATATGCAATAAGCAGCATAATTTCACACCCTCACTCTGCCACCCAACCCAACCCACACAAATCATACACGACGAAACCGGGGTTGAGGGGGCATAAGGGTAGAGAGCATAAAACAAAAGGAAAGGCCACCATTCCCGGCTGCCCCGGAACGCTGCCCTCGCGAAGAAAAGAACGTAAATCCGAGGCGCAAGGTTCCAGTTCCTTTTGGTGACGAAAGGAATTCCTTCTCTCTCTCTCTTCTTCCTGTCCGTTCTCCTCTCTCTCTGGATGCCATTGGGCACCCTAGTGAGCGGTGAGCATCAGGACTTATGATTGCTGGACGATAATTATCCACCATCGCCACGCCACGCCACGGCGCGACGACCACAACCGGATCGCCGCAAACGCATACCGATGTGGTGCTCGTTGGCTGGCTGGCAGGCTGGAAGCTGGCACGGAAGAACGGCAGCACGTTCGCTCGAAATCCGATGTTGGCACCGGCCATCCGATGGCCAGGTGATCGTGCCGCAGGATGTGTCGTGCCCGGCAGGAATTTCAATTAGTGCGCCCCGCGTAATAACTGTATATCAACACTCGTCTCTCTCTCTCTATCTCTCTCTTTCTCTCTTCATCTCTCTCTCTCTCTATAAGTGTATCGATCGTGTTGCCAAATTCATCGATCGCCGTCGCATTAGGTGATTCGGATCGCGTCGGATCGGATGTTGTTGTTGGTTTGGAATTTTGATTTCTCTCCCCCATTTTCCGTCGAATCCCGTTGCCGTTGCGTCGATCGTGCTGATCAGCTGCCAGCTGGTTTCCTGCCGGAATCCTAGCAATCCGATCGTTCGACAACCAGCACCTCACACCTTGGTGCGATCGCGATCGAGTGTCATTACATTCGTAGCAGTAGCAGCAGCAGCAGCAGCAGCAGCAGCAACAGGGACGAATGTCTAGCACGACTCCACGGCCACGAGTTGTTCCTGTTTTAGTAGCGAGTAGCACAAACAAAAGAAAAACAAAGACGAACACGAAGCCCGTTGGAGCGAGCTCGCGATATCTTCATTATGATTAAGTGCTGCGCTGGCTGGCCGGCCGGCCGGCATGCCGGGTTCCCTATATGTCTCGCTCGTTGGCCACTGTTGGCATCTGTGGCAAGCACTGCACTGCATGCCGCGCGGCGGTTCGGCGCCTAGATCATCGCGTTCTTATCCGTTCTCGGTCCGTCCGTGCACCCTTCTGCCCCGTTCTAATGGACTAATCTTGCCACCCGGACTCGGCTCGGCTCGGCCCGGCCCCGGCGGTTCCAGCTCCAGCTCCAGCTCCAGCTCCAGTACCATAATTGGCCACTCAAGCGAGGTGGACAAACAAACGCAAGGAATAGAGGAGAGTTGCGCGAACCGGCACCGCTTATCGGCACACCGCAATCGGCAATGGCATTCACCACCTTCCTCGCTCTCCATCCTGTCTCGCCCCTTTTTTCAGTGCACGAGACAGTGGAATGTTTCCGTTGTTGTTTTTTTTGTTGCTGTTGTTTGGTTTTGTTCGAGTGTTGTGGTCGCGCTTGAATGTTGCTTCTTGGTCCGCTCGTAGGTTGACTGTTTTGTTCCGTGCTGTTTGTGTCCGCCATTGAATTGCTGGTCGCTTATCTGCCGCCACCAACCGACCGACCGACCGACCCAGCACGGCGCACGTGGCCATCGCTGAATAGATGCAGCGATAGAACTGTGGCCGATGCTCTAGACACGCTTTCGCGTGTAATTAGAAAATACCAAACGACGACGAAGACGTCGACGTGGCACGAGAATCCCGCGGATCGCAGTAGCCTTTTGCTGGTAGGTCAGCGGAATTCTCGGTTCGACTCGGTAATTACATATGTTTCGGTGAGTTTGGAATCTCTTAGGCACGTGCTGTTGCTGTTGCTGCTGCTGATACGATTCCTCGTTTTGCTGCAGTG
Source organism: Anopheles darlingi (assembly GCF_943734745.1). Classification (NCBI taxonomy): domain Eukaryota; kingdom Metazoa; phylum Arthropoda; class Insecta; order Diptera; family Culicidae; genus Anopheles; species Anopheles darlingi. The sequence goes on along the minus strand of NC_064874.1, from coordinate 24,815,056 downwards.
TTAGCGCGACGGATAAGAACCGAAGAACCGAAGATCTGTGGTCCTGGTTGTATTCAAATTAGCTTAAAATAATGACACTCCATTAGGACGGCTGTTAATCAATTTTATTGAACAGATCGGCGGCCGTGGTGTGTGTGTGCGTGTGCCACGGGAACATAATGGCCGAACATGATTCGGTTCCGTTCCGTGCAGAGCAATTTGCAATGCGAACAAATCGGGTCGATGGCAGCACCGATCGATCGAGCCACGTGCACGTGAATTTATCGAAGAATAATCATCATCGAGCCCTATCGAGCGGCCCACCGAGCGGCCCCGAAGAATAATGCCCAAACGAAAACACCATTAGCGCCCGATCGGCCACCCTTCCGGCCATCTATTTGATCGCACGCGCGAGGCATGGGGTATGGGGTATCGGTATCTTTCTGCGACAAGATAATGATAATCATTGCTAATAATATTTAATTTTCAATCGCCGGTAATTAATAAATCGGAAAGCAAACGGATCGCAAAACCTAAAAACGGCCGGGGACGCAGGACCGCGGACGGTGAGGATGTTGCGTGTCGTCGTCGTCGTCGTCGTCGTCGTCGTCGTCGTCCTCGTCGAAACTTGGGGCTCATGGGAAAACGGCATTCGGAACACGCTGGAATGCGGCGCAAAGAGAGGCGCGGTGCGCGCAGGGAGCCATTTTTCAGCCGAAGCCGCTTGTAAATGCACCGAAGTTAGTCATCAATTAGATCTAATAGATATCTCGTTTCGCGATCATTTACCGAGGGATCCTTTTTCGAAATGCGCGGATCGTAACATCGAATGCGCATTCGCCGGCAGCAGGAGCGGGATAAGGGAAAGCGGTGGTGCGCTTTGGCGGCGACGGCAGCATATCGCCGATTGCGTTAAGCCTTCAGCACTCCGGTCACCGACAACAGCAGCGGCAGCAACGAATGGAATGATGTTCTGCATCGGCCAACCAACCGGTATTCTACCGGATGAAGGAAGGAAGAAGCATTTCGGATCGGTTTGTTCACCGTTGTCAGCCGTAATTGTCGTCGTCGTCGTCGTCGTCTTGGTCGTCGTCTTGATCGTCGTCTTGGTCGTCGTCTCCGTTCGTCGACATCCGATCGGATTCGAATGCGATTTTTATCGATCGACAAACGATCGACCAGAGCGCGGTGGCAGTGGCAACGTGCAACGTGGGGTCGGATCGTGGTGTAGCGAAGCTTAACCCCGCACACTGATGCGCAACTTCTGGACTTCTGGAAGCATGTTGCTGGCGTTGTTGCCATGCCAACCGCCCGGGTCGGATCGGGGCGGACAGGAAGCAGTATTAAGGCATTAAGCAGCGTGTAGCAGCATTTCTTTCATTTCAAATCTATTCGCGGCTAGCTGGCTGGCCGGCTGGCCGGTTGGTTGGTTGCGTTCGAACGAACATGACAAGACCGGAGACCGCACGCCACCACACACCGAGACCGCCGCCATTGTGATCCGCGGCACAATATTGGCAGCGCACATAAAAGCAACGACGCGCGCGCGCGCGCATCATCATCATCGTCGCATCTTCTTGGGTGGTGAACGATCAGGCGTTTGATCGCGCACACCCGTCGCCCGGGTTTTTACGATTCCGCTGGCTCGGTTCGCCGGAAGGCAGGAAGGGGAATTCATTTTTCAATCACTAATTTGATGTCTGGATGTCGCTGGTGACGCAGCAGCTGCTTGTGCTGCCGATGGTGGTGGTGCATTATACTCCTTTTTACGGCTCTCCAGGCTCCAGCAGTGATCATAAAAGCTCCATATGGTTTCTTTGTTTTGTGCGGACTCGGCTAGCCTAGCTCGATCTCGACGGTCGCGTCTTTTACGACCAACCCAACCCGTTACGGGGTGGACATTCCGGATCGCGAAATGATGCGCTGCGCTGCGTGTGTGGTTTAACCTTCACTCAACCTAGCGCTGATGCTGCTGCCGTCGTTGCTGCTGCTGCTGCCGTCGTTGCTGCTGCTGCTGCTGCTTTTGTTTTAGCACGCGGTTTCGACCTTTCGCCTCCGCCGACCGTTAATGACTTATTAATTAAGTGCAGGACCGGGCGGTGTGCGATCACGAAAATGCAACGCCGAGAGTGAGGCGCTCAGACAGGCGGTTCGGTTGATTGGGGTTGTAGAGGAGATGAGATCAGCGCGCGATCGCGGACGCGAAGGAAGCGTGAAGCAATAAAAATGTGACCGCAACGACGGTACAACGCTGCGAGGATGCCCATCTCAATACTATTGTGGTAGAATTGTGGTGGCCATCGCGGCACACACCGATTAATGGACCGTCCCTGCATCGCTTTTCATTCGCTCCTCCGCACAGCACCGCATGAATCAACGATAACGATCCCCGACGACGGTGACGACGACGACACCTTCTAATGCACCGGCCACGAAATGGCCACTAAAAAGCCACTCAGCCCCAGTCCGGGGTCGTTACGCAATTGCTGAAGGTGCTGAATGCACAAGTTCGTCGTGAATTCGCTGATTAAAAGGTAATTCGAAGTGCCGCTAAAGAATATATGTGTGTGTGTGTGTGTGTGAACATGCAAATATGACAAAACACTCCGCTCACAAATGGGGGTGCACTTGTAATGGATACTCTGAAGCCCGAGCCAAGCTCCCATTCCGGATCCGGTGCCTTTTGAGACGGGCGCGGACCAACACGTTGCTGTCAAAATGCTTCTCTTCGATGACAAACACACGGAGAGAGAAAAGGAGAGAGAGCGAGAGAGCCGGATAGTGGCGGTAATGATGCCATCGTATTTGCAAACGCTGACGCGCATCTGTCATCTGTTGGGTGCATCGTAGTCGGCGTCGGACCAAGACATTCCGCACTCCAACGATGAGATAAGGCTGGCAGTCAGGCAGGCAGCCAGCACGAGCATCAACGTGGCTGTCAAAGATGCGTGCATCATCCAAGAAACCTCATCGCAGCATCGGCATCAGCAGCAGCAGCACAAGCAGCAACTGAAGAGCTTCTGATGTGACAGGCTTCTCCTAGTTTTCCGCAAAACCGATAACCGTCTGCGAAGGGGACCCAAAAGAGGGGATGATGCTTGCGGTACCAATGCGCATCTTTCCGCATCCCCGCGGTTCGTTGTTGTTGTTGTTGTTGTGTGCAGTGTGACTTTGACCCTACGGACCGGAGCCGCCGTAGCTGTGAGCGTGAGCCGGACATCGGAGCTGATGTGGTTTGATGTGACCGTCGGACACAACACAACAGACCGAATGCATTGACCGCTGGATAGAGTCACCTCCATCACAAACCATCCGCCGGGTGCAGAGAAAATTATGAAAATTAGCACCGGATTATGAGAAAACATCGGCCGATAAGCGATCTTGACGAAAGTCGGACTGAGACGGCAGCACAGAATACGTTCGATCGGTCGGCCATTCGCGAGCGATTTCGCATTCGTGCAATGGCAATGGCGAATGGCGAAGACGAGACGAGGGAAGAGATAGAGATAACATATTATAACTATTATTGACTTTGACAAGAGTGGTCCGATATGGTCGCGGCCGCGTTCTCGGCCTCAGCGAGACGTTAGTTCCTTTGTGCCGCTGGACGCATCATGTGCAGCTGGAGCAGAAGCACAAAAGGTAGAATGGCATCTAGGAACCATTGAGCTGGTTGCTACGAGAACAACAACAACAGCAACAGCGTAGCAAAGCACCAAGTAGGCTGCGCAGGGAAGATCGTCAGCCCGCGGATTCGTGAGATACGCGAGCAGACGTCAAGGTTGACCACCACCACCACCACCGCCACCGGCACTGGTCGTCGTAAAAGGGTGGAACGTGGATTTCACGATTGCATAAGTAAAGCGAATAAATTATTCATGTCGACACACACGTAAAAGGACCGCAAGATGATGATGCATCCCACCCCCCCCGGGTTGGTGGCCAGCTAATGTGAGCATGATGATGCTGCTGCCGATGATTCTCTCCTAATATCACGCATCGTTGACGCATCGGGTGATCGAGAGGGGGTCGAAGGGTGAAGAATTTTCCGATTTTTCGCTTCGCGTAACTCGCGTGCGCTCCGATGCGCAGGTGAATGCGTTGGTGTGTGTCCGTCAGTGGCCACGCCAGATGTTGCCACACCGCAACCCGAAGGAAGGATAATGATCTGTGCGTGCGTGCGTGCGTGCGTGCGATGGTTGTTGAGAGTCGCCTTTAGGGTGTGCAGATGTGCCTTATGAGTCAACATGTACTCTCTCTCTTTCTCTCTCTCTCTCTCGCGCGCGCGCGCACTCACCTCTCATCGCCAGAACGGTTACCGGTAGAAGGAACGTTAAAAGTCGAGACGCCTCGAGGGATTGAACGCTTCCCGAAATCGTGATCTACCACCACACCTTGGCCGCCGTCGCCGCCACCGCCACCGCCACCACTCTGCTGCTGAAATGTTATTGCATCATCACCCCAGCCTGGGGACTGGCAGCTAAACGATCGCGCGAACGAGTTGCACCGAGGAAGGACTCGCATCGCTCGCTGGAAGTTCATTTGCAATCCCCCTCGCGTGTCGCTCCTCCATCGCACCTTCTCACGCATCCAAACACACACGCACACACACAGCTGGGCAGCCAGTTTCATCAGCGATCTGCAGCTGGCTTGGGCCGGAGGGCTTCGCGGCACCGGAGATGATGAGGACCCGCTGACCAGAGATCGTGTTGACCAGCTGACAGGACAATTCGCGATTCATCTGTGCGACTGCGTCGGTCGCGGCGACACCTAATGTGTGAAACGTTTCGCACCCCCCCCCCCCCCCTTCTCCATTTGGTGCCCAGCGGCCAGGTGATGGGGTGGAGCGCGCCGTGGCCACGTCACGCGGACACGCCGGGGATGAAGTGTGAAAAAAGGAATTAGATTTCGGTTTTCAATTAAAAAACCCCAACCGACCGGACCAGCCAGCCGGCCAGTTGACCATATTTTCCATTAATTCTTGGCCACGATCTTTTGCACCGAACCGGACCGAAGGGTCCGTCGTGTGCAGCACGAACGAATGCTGATCATCTTGCGCACGGTGGCCCGTGTGGGGTCGGTGCATGCCATTTGGTTTAAAGCAATCGAATGGACAACTTGGTTGGTTGGTTGGTTGGTTGGTTGGTTGGTTGGTTGGTTGGTGCTATGCTGTACCGCCCGCCGGCTACACGATCCCTGGGTCCGTGGATCGTGTTTTGTGCAAAAAGTCCGTCCATCAAAAGCCACATCAGAGGCGCGAGGGTGTGAATCCGGACACCAGAGTCTCTCTCTGCTCGCTCTCTGTGTATGCTTGTAAGTGTGTGTATTAATGCCCGAAGATCAAAACTTCCGCAGATGCGGTGCGCACCTCTTGTCGTGTTGTTGTGTCGCTGGCCGGGAAATAGGTTGATGGGTTCCCTCGGTCTCTCGCTTTTTTCCCCTGCACTCCACTCCACTCTACCGGTGGCTAGTGGTGATGGGCCGTAGGGGGAGGGGGGGGGGGGCCTGGGCGTAAAAGCCAATTGACATAAATCCAAACATAAATCAACCGCAGCAGCCAGCAGCCAGAACGTCGTCGTCGTCGTCGTCAGCAGCCAGCCAGCAGCCAACAGCAACCACAACACGAACAGCAACCGACAGTGGGTGATTGGACGTGATCGTGAGCAATATTTCATAACAGATAGACGCACAACGCTCCCCCATCCTGAAAACACCTTCCCTCATCCGTGGCCTTCCTTTTTCAGCGTGAGAGAAGGTGTCGACGCTTCACTCGCTACTTCCCGGAGCCCCCGGGAGTGGCAGAACGGCGGTTGGGTTGGAAGGTTCGAGGATCGAGGACGCGGCACTGGCTGCTGCCGCCAAGTGATCGCGGGTTGACAAGCGGCACTCGAGTGTTCTCAGGCTAGAACATTCAATTTACATTCCACCGAACCGGGGTTTGTGCCCCGAAGCCAAGGGCCCCGGAACGGATCGAACGATGAATGATGATGATGATGATGACGGTGATGACGGTGTCGACGGGGACTAGAATCGTGGATTAGGAATTGGTGGAAGTTGCTTTTTTGGTTTCTTTGGCTGTCGAAATCTCTTCTCATCGCAACGTTCAATATGTCTCATAATGATCCGCCAATGATCGCGGATTGCTACCGATGAGTTTTACAAGCAATACGCGTCATTTCTGCTGAAAAGACAAAAGACTTCAACGCGGTGACCACACAGCAAACGAACCGAAGCTGTAGGCGAAGGAGGAACGGTTATTTGTAACATTAAAGCTGTGTTGTTTCGTTTACCAAGATAAAGCTTTCGCCATAAACCGGCCCACTCCACGGTCTCGGCCTTTCCGGTACCGGTACGACACGACACGCACTCCCATTAAGCCAGCCAGCCAGCGTGCCAGCCAGCGAGCGAGCGAACGCACAGAACGATGGCGAAAGATAAATCGTAAAATTGATTTCTGGAAATACTGGCGTACTGGCGACTATCTGCATTCGCGTTTCCTTTTCTCGCGCGCGCCTTTTTTTTTGGGGGGCGAATACATCCCCGCTGCACCACGGTGGACGATGGACCGGGTGTTTGGGATGGGACGAAAGGGGCGAGAGGGCGCATCCTTTCAAGATACACTAATTTACAAGTCCGTGGTCCTTTTTTGTGCAGAGACAGAGACGGCCCCCTATCCAAGAGGGCTGTCGACGGTGGTGGTGGTGGTGGTGGAGCGGCCACTCCCAGGGAACGCAGAGGGAACGCGGTGCTCACAATCACCCCAAAAAAAGAAAAAAAAAACACGCCACGGCACTGGCACGCGGATTGTCATAAATTTTCGTGGAAAGTAAATATTCTTCATCTCGCACTTCGACGTCAGTGGTAATTATACGCCCGGCATATGTGCGTGATTTATTTGGCATGATAATCCTTCCGGCTGCGGCCATTCTGCGCCAAAAAGGCTAACGTGGTGGCTGTACGAGAACGGGCCGGGCTGGGCGAAGACGCGAAGCAATGTCGAAGACGCGTAAAGATATTTTCGGTAATTTATGTGTCCGTTAGTGCAGAGATGGTGGTGGTGCTGCTGCTGCTGGTGATGCTGCTGGTGCCCGGGACTGCTGTCAGACTGGCCACAAAATTGCATTTGCGGTGCGGTGGCGTATGGGCTTGCCAGATTAGCTTGGAAACCTGAGACCCGGACCTCGGCGGTTACGATTCCGGGCTGTCGAAGCGCAATAATCGATATCAGTGCAGGGCATTGCACCGTTACCCGTACATCGGTGATGATGGGAGGGAAAACTTGTTGAAAGAATTCCCCCCTTCCCTCTCTCCCCGGCGATACACAAGCCCCTCTGCCCCGGTGGTCCCGACTTTGTTGTTGTTCAGGTTAATTTTTATGAAAATTTAATAACTTAAAGCCAAGGGCAACCAACGGTGGATCGTGGACCGTACGAGAGAGCGTGAGAAGGTCGTTCGACAGCTCTAGCGACCACCTCTCGATGAGTAGGCGACGACAACAACGACGACGACGACGACGACAACGACGGCGCAATATTATCCGCTGGCGATCGACGTGATTTCTGCGAACGCGCGCGTTGCTACCGTTGCTTGCTTGATTATCTTGGAAGCCTGGACGGGAGGGGCGAGCGAGGACGGGCCACCAGGGAGCGAGATTTTTGTCACTTCGGTCGTCGGTGCCCCCTCGGTGCGGTTGTTTTTTGGGGACTTAGATTAATGATCCGGTGGCCAAATGGGGCAGCAGCAGAGGCGAAGGATAAGAGCGCGAAGCCAAAAGCGAAATGTCGTCTTGGCCGGAGTCCGGTGTGTGTCCTTGTCCTGCTGTGTGTGTGTGTGTGCCGGATGACGAATCGCGCGTTCAACGAACCTCAACGTGATCACCGGCTGGGATCATTATCGTATCGCGCCCCGAAAACACACACACACACACGCACAGAGACGCAGGACAGAACAGTGACAGAAGAGACTGATAGAGACAGGAACGATCCTGCGAAAAGGTTGGTTTCGCGATTATCGCGACCAAACACGGAGCTGGCCACAGGACGTGACACTCATTATCTCTCGTGCATGCTGTCTCTTTCTGTCACTCGCTGGGCGTCCATCCATTGCAACGCGAGAGAATGAAATGCATTTTCTTTAATAATTTAATCCAAGCGGAAGACTGGACCGGACGCGGGTTTTGGCTGCACGAAACGCGATTAGAGACCCTTGAGTGGTGTTGGTGAGGTGTGAAAGGCAAAATCGGAGGACACACTCACTGGCCCCACACACGCACACACACACGCACACACGGATGACGGATAACTTTCGCTTTACCTAACGCTTAATATCGCATTGCAGCTGCATCGTGTTGCATCGCTGGCCAAAAGGCCAACGCAGCATCGCACCTGGCTGGCTGGCACCAGGCCGGGTGGTGCACCTGGCGCGAAGAATCTCCGCGGCCGCGGTCCACACTGGCACTGGCTTTTATGAGTACCCTCTGTGTCTTCCATTCTTCTCCCAACCCTACTCCCGGGGGAGGCTAAAGCGCAACTTTTTCGCGCTGAACACTTTGTGTGCCAATGAAAAAGGGCAAACAGTCACCGGCCGCCAGCGCCTGCTATTAGGAAGCAGGCTGCTTGGAGGGCTACTTGGACCACGCTTTCGGAGGCGTCGAAGCGTAATGGCCTTCGCCTGCCAAATGCCAATTGATCACGGAACGGTGATAGGGTGACTGGGACTCTCTCTCTCTCTCTCTCTCTCTCCCGGCCGTGGCCACAAGGAGCGGGTGTTACGCAGCTACCAGCCCGGGGGGTGGAACGTGGGGCGCTGGGCAACATAGAAACTAGAAATACCACCCACCAAGCGCACTGCTCGGAGTGTGGCCGCGCCCCTCTTTCGCTCTTTGCGCACCCAGCAAGCAAGCCAGCAGCAAGCAAGCCAACAACGAGTGTAACGGGTTTTTTCTTCGGGAGATTTTCTTGCATTTTCTTGCTTCTTCCTTCCTCCCCGACCCGTCGTCCATCTTTGGATGATCTTTCCCGCGATCGCAAGCCGCGCCGGAGCTCTCACCTCTTCTCCTTCTTCTTCTTCTGTTTCTGCTTCTCCCACGATTGCCGAAGAATTCAGCGACATAAACGCATATTGCGCATTAAAAAACATAATTCTTGCTTCCTCCCTTTCACGGCGACGCCTCTTGATGCTTCTCCACCGGATGGAGGAGCATAATGCACGCACTCGGCACTCGGCAGACCCCTGGGGTGGGGGCCGTCACTAGACTAGTAGCGGAAGGAGAAGGAGAAGAAGGAAGAACCGGAGGTATCTCTATCTAATGGGTCTTAATTAACTGTTTGTTTTACAATCGCAGCGTCCGGGTCCGGTTGGTGGGCCTCCGGTTCTGCTATCCTGCTGGGCAATGGGTTCCATGTGCTTCTCCTCCGTCCTTGCGTAATGCAACTCCACGGCGCCGTTGTCGATCCCGCTAGCAGCAGCTGCTGCAGCATCATAACTAATTCCGTAATAGCTTCCATCCTTTTTCGTGTAATGTGTGGCTTCACCACCAGCAGAAGCAGCAGCAGCACTGATCGTTGTACCAATTTGCACTACAACTGAACCTGGGGTTCAAGTCGTGGTGTGAACGTCGGATCGGATGATTGAACGGTCGCAAATTGGAGAACCACGGGACCGAAGCTCGATGCTGCCGTTAAGCTTCAAAGCGTACGGCATTGTCTCTTCGAATCCGTTCCGTTTCGGAGTCCGTGTGGATGAAAAGAATTCCCATAATCCACCTCCCGCATGAGAAGCGACGCAACAGAGAGGGCAAGCAGCCAAAAAGCAAGCGACAAAACAAAGCGGGGAAAAACCCCCGGACAAGTCGTCGTCGACGCGGGGACTACATACTACATAAGCCCATTTGCACTTTAGCTTCGTTCACAAATTATGCCAAAGCCCGGCCAAGGGGGTCATGGGCGCAGCGCCGGAGTTGGTTGCGTACCGGTTGCACCAGGGACTCCAGGGCCCATCGCGTCGGTTGTCGCTAATGTTTTTGCTTCCTCGCCCACCGTACCATCGCCCAATCCTTTTGGGTACTCTGGGGGTGAAATTCGTGATTTATAAACAATTCAGCGACCGGCGATGTAGTTGCCGTGGCATTGTGTAAAGGGTTTTGTGGAATCCACCGACCGGGGTGCACGGGGAAACGGGAAGGAAAGAGAAGGGGAAGGTCAAAGTCACGCAGAACGCTCCTGCGCAAGTTTGGTTCCTGCGGGAAACACGAAAACGGCGCAGAGCCCGAAATTGTTGCCGCGCTCGCGCCGCCCTCCGAGCGTGGTGCGTGGTGTACGAACAGCAGATGGTCCCGATGATGGAGAATGGTACGCAGGCGGGTGTGGTGAAGGGAGAGGAGGATAAGGATAATCGCTTTTCAATGCATAATTTCCCCATTTTTGGAATGTGCAGCAACCAAACATCATGCAACTCTCGAACTCCTCCTTCGGTTGGCAACTTTAGCAAACAACTCGCTTTGGTCGTTGGTATTTCTCTCTCTCTCTCTCTCTCTCTCTCTCTTCTCCTCTCTCTTCCTCTGGTTAGGAATTCGTTGGACCGAGTTGTGGCATAAATTCCTTCGATAAACAATTGCCTTGCTGGTCGAGTAATGTTCTGAGATGACACAGAAAAAGAGAAAGAGAGAGAGAGAGAAAGAGAGAGCGAGCAGAACGTGGGCTGAGGAGAATGCTCACGATCGAGCGATCTCTCGGGATGCTGGCACAGATTGGGTCGCTAAATGCTTTGGTTTGAAGCCCACACGAAGTGAAATCAATTCCATTCCAATCCATTCCATTCCATCCATCCATCCATCCATCCATCCACCGTTTTGCTCCCTCGATGGCCAATGCTCACTCACTCCGAATCCGCCACCATGCTGTTCAACTGAATCGGCGTGTGATCGGTTTTCTAATTCACAGCCAGCCATTCCCACCGGACCATCTCATCTTCACCCGCCTCTCGAGACGAAGCAACAGCATGAACGGTCCCCACAGCATGCTGCCAGCCAGAATGTCTGTCAATGTTGCGCACCAACCGCGCCGGTCCGGGCGGTTCCATTGGAGCATTCCTACCATTCCCATACGCCAAAGGGGAGGAGGAGGAGGAGGAGGAGGAGGAGGTGCTTCTGCTTCTCCGGACTCATTCGTTTACTGTTTGTTCAACTGTTGTCGTTCAACTCGTTGGCGCTCGACGCGCTCTTCTATCGGCCGTCGTCCCTAGGTCGTCCCGAATTCATGCCCAGCGATCGAACAGTAACGATCATCGCCATCATCATCATCATCATCAACAGCATCAACAACAACGCGAGGCACAAAGCTAGGGAGGAATCTCGCGGCGTTGCTGTTGTTGTTGTTGGTGGTGGTGGTGGTGGTGGTTCGTGAAAAATAATAACGAAAGCGATAAATTAAATCAAAATATTCAATTTACATACAAATGGCACGGGAATTAATTTATTCAAATTCATCTGGCAAAATAATAAAAAATAATAATGGCAGTATAATGCTGTCGCATCGCACCGGGCCCATTCTTCTCTTCCGCCTCGCCGCCTCGCTGCCCCTCTGTGGTGTTACGAGAAAGCCGGGGGAGGAGAAGGAGGTGGGTGGTTTCCCTGCTGCTGTCATCGTAGCATTTTACGATCTCTTCCAGCAAATAGTCGAAGATGGTCGTATCATCGTCGCTGGCGATGATGGTGATGATGGTGATGATGGCGATGATGATGACGGGTTGCGCCTAGTAGAACCGTACACTTGCCGTCGACTGGAGACTGGTGACGACGATTCTCGTAGAACAGGAATCACGGAACGTCCGTATTGTGCTCATTGTGGCCCTTCTTGTGAAGCATTTATGCACATTTTAACAAAGGCTCAGCGAGGAAAAATTGTTTTGGGAATCACAATCATGGGGTAGCAGCACCATTAGGCATTTAACGTTTTATCATTAGCTATTAGCGCTTCATTAAATGGTGAATGTTATAACGTTTGGCCACAAAAAGTTTTTTTTTCATTCCGATCTTTCGCGATCAATTGATAGAAATAGAAATAGAAGTTACTAATCATCTAGTTCCATTTTGAAATTACTTAAACTTCTCCTAGATAAATTCTGCATCTGTAAAGACAAAGCTCCTTTCCTTCAGAGTAAAATGTTCAGCATTCAGGCTAATAGATAAAATGGATTAGATGATCATATTGCATCTATATGGAAAGGATATTCAGACAGACAGTTGGATAAAGCATTGAACAAACAAAATAGTTTTTCTTTGCATTCCTCATAAACACAAATTAAACAACTTTAAGGCAATTTGTTGCCTTTTACCTTGACTTTTGTCATTTTTTTTTCTCTTAATGCTTTCAAAAGCCTATCGATTAATATAAGCATTCCTTAGGAACGGTTAACCGTCAAAGGAGTTGCTAAACCAATAAAATTGTGTTTTTGGGATAGCTTTCCAATTTTATTTACCAGAAAAGTATAAATGCTGGCGGTCATATATTAAAGATCGTCACAAAAGTTAATTCTTGAAGCAAAGTTGCGATCAATATTTTGCGAGGATTGCTCTCGAGTGTTCCATGCGCTGACCACCCTCTTACTAAACTAAAGACAAAGATCACTAATCAAAACACATGATCGTATCCACCGTACCTTCGGCAAAACGCAAAACAACGATCATGCGATCCATTTCGTTCGCATTATTTGATCTCCCATGTTTTCACCGCCTCTTTTCCTCCTTCACTCACTTACTGTGACGTTTGCGATCACGATCGTCAAAAACGAACCGATCGAAAATATTTATCCCACTCGGGGAATTCGCGAGAGAACAAAAAAAAACATTTATGCGATCGCGCGTTACGTGCGTTAATGAGTGTTACCTAATGCACCGTTCGGTAGCCATTCGGGATCGATCAGCGACCGCATTTTGCTAATCGCGCCCATCTCGCGGTCCGAAATAGAGTCACCATCTGTGCCAGAAACCTTCCGTTCGTTTTATTCGCGCACTGACAGTAGGGCCCTGGGGCGACCAGGGGGATCGACATATTTCGAATTGATCCGATCGCTCGATCGCTAATGGCGCCCATGTGCTTGCAGTGCTCCCTTGGTGAGGTTCCATCGATTACCACACACACACACACGGGAACACACACACAGAAGGCACCCATTAGTTAACACGCTGTGTCTGGCGCTGTTTAACCGAGCGCGCGCGCTGTGTGTGGGACAGAAACCGTGGCGAGAGGTTATCGGATAGGATTCATCATCCGAACCGTTGACATTTCCTCGCGAGAAGCCCGGGACCCCGGGACCGGAATGGGCCCGCGAATGGTTACGCAAATCCGTCCACCCACTCGCTGGCTGGCTGGCTGGCTGGTGCTCATTCACACGACAGCACCAGCCCCTGGGTTGGGAGTCCCTTGGGGTGCTTGTGAAACGATTTAGCGGAACCACCGTTCACCAAACGGTTCACGGCATGGCGGCTGTTGTTGCTGTTGTTGGCCAACACAACCCCCGCTAATCCGGCTCGATCTTGACTCGCTGCTGCTGCTGCTGCTGCGATCCTCGGCCCCAGGAATCCTCACCCGGAGTCCAAAGCTTGACACTCGACTACTACTACTACTAGTAGCTCGACTACTACCCGGAGTTTGGTTCCGTGAAGGGGTTTTTTGACTTATGCTGAGTGCATTTCCGATGGAGGCCAAAGAAGGGAGGAGGTAATGTGTGATACAATCTCGTTGACTCGATCATCGATCTACTCACACACACAGACACACGGCGTGCCGTAAAGTGAAGGCATCTTAAAGTTGAGATCGTAAAAATCTGGGGCCCCCGGGACCTCGTAGGAGTTGGAAGCGATCGATCCTACCCGATCGTTGGTGGTGGTTTACGTGTTTCTTTGGCCGAAGGAGATGCCGCTGAAATCGATTCGAGCGAGCGACCACCGAGGAATGTGTGTGTGTGTGTGTGTGTATGGCCGACGATCACCGTAGCGGCGATGCAGCTAATCTTGATGATGGAAACCAATTCCTCCACTGCTTGGGATGTGGGCCATGCTGGGCCATGGTCGGCCTAGCCTTAATTATGCTCACGCTCCCACCATGCCCGTAGCTATTTGCCTGCCTTTCGCGGTTGCATCGCTTCCTGGCCCTCCCTCCCTCCCCCTAACCAACCCACCCCGGGGGTCATTATTACTCGGTATTTCAAACCAAAAACTCTCGCATCCCCCATCCTGTGGCCACCGTTGGACTGCATATCAGTGGCATCTAATACCCCACTAGCCAGCCCTCGGTGTGTGTGTGTGTGCATATTGTTTCGATCGTGTTATTAACATTATCTTCGATGCGATTAACATTTCAACTGCAGCGCTTCTCCTGGGGGTCTCTCTCCCTCTCTCTTTCTCTTGAGGCTCTCTGCCCCCCTGCTGTGCTGGTTGGCGTGCAGAACCCCCCCCCCCCCCAACTGCAACCCCTACATGCGGCGGTAATTGGCACATTATTATCGAAACGATCGAGCTAAGCGATCGGTAAAGCGACGAACCTCCTGTCGGTCGGTACCAACGCAACCCCATCGTTGATCGTCGTCCGATCTCCCCTCCCCCGGCTCGTTCGTACGTTCGTGGTGTCAAATTATGGTGTCGTAGGAAGACCAGTGACTGTCCGGTGACTACGTGCAGGCACACACACGGAATTACTTTGCGCCTCTCGATCGCGCACCGCACCCGATCGTTAGAAGATGAAGTAAGGAGTCGCTCGTGTGTGTGTGTGTGTGTGTGTCACCGTTGGATCGCAGAGGCGCTAGATCACGGTGAGAACCCACCAGACCCTTCTCCTCCACCCCCTAAAGGTGCGAGGATCGAGGGGGTGTTTGATCGTTTGCGCTTGCGTAACATGCATAACAGTGATCGCCGTTTCGCATGCTGCGAGCGCCTCGCCAGCAAACGATCGCGCACAGTGTGAACACCGATTTTGAATGTCTATTGCTCGTCGTCGTCCCCCCGGCCCTCTGTTCCGCCCTCTGGGAGTTCCCCCGGAACACCGACTACCACGTCTCAAGTTGAAGCGGTTCCCGGTACTCTTTGGCGCTTGGGTAACGTAACGCATTCCATCATTTGCGACGTCACCATCAAGATGGGACAAGATGTTTTGCCCAAATCACGCACACACGCACGCACACGAACGTAAGCCACTTAACGGTCTTGGTCAGTCTAAGGTGGATTGACCGGCAGCACAGAGTAGCTTATTAGCTTTGCGGGCAACGTTGTGTCCCTCTGCACATTTTCGAACCACACGAACGAAACTCACGAAAACCAAACCCCGGGAGAAAAGTGTCACCACCAGAGCGTGGCCGGCGAGCCGCTCGAGCCGCAAAACGTGACAAAACCGTTTATTTTGCCTACTAACCCCGGGGGCCACGGGGTAAAAAGGGGGGCTAGAAATCATCGCCGTACTTAACTTTTACGATTATGACTCTTTGCGAGAGGCTCGGGAGGGGGAGCGCAGAGATGCTGTCTCTCGCTCGGTGGAAGCGATAGAGAAACGCAAGCGATCGTCACGTCGGCGTGTCGCTTCGGTGCGCCTGGAGTAGTTCGCCATCGATCGCCTGGTTTACGATGTCGGATCCTGAGGGAACCTGAGAGGGGGGTAGCCGACAGCAGCCAGTGCGTCAATGGAGCAGCACAATTTATGTCTCTATTCGTGCAGTGAAGCGATCGTCTCGCGATCGTCTCGCGAGGTCCCGGCAGAGAAGCGTCCATCGTGAATCACCGCCGGACGTGAGCACCTCTGAGAAGCGAACCAGCGAGACGGGAATCGAGTTGCCACGATTGTGCGTAGGCCGTACGCATCTCCAAGTGCGAGTGTGTGTGTTTTTTGGGGAAGGATTTAAACTTTTTTGAATTTATCTCCACCACCGCCATTGACACTCGAAGCGCAACACACTAAAAAAGGTTAAATTGTCGCCAAATAGCCAAAACCCGCGTCATAATTCGGCGTCATTCGCCTTTCATTACTGCACCATTGCGCACCATCAATAACCGAAGAGACGAAAGACTCTTAAAGGACTCAATTTCAAGAACCGACGAACCTTGACGGATGGCGGATGGGTGGGAATCTCCCACGAAAGCAGCTCTGCCCGAGCTCTGGATGGGAGGGGATGTGTTGTGCAAATTGCATTGTGCGAAAAAAATGGCGAAAAAATAAACCCCCGAAAAAGAAGGTACTTGAAAACGATGTTTTTGGAGACAGACAAAGCGCGGCACACACACACACGGGCGCGGCCACAGCGAGGATAAAGAGAGCTAGGAGGATCGGCAGCCTCGATGGCCCACGATTAATCAATGTAGCTGCTGCCTGTTGCCTTCCTGCTTCCTGCGCGGCCTTCCTTGCAGTCGATCGTTGTGGTGGATTGGGAACGTGAACATCACACCTCAGCGGTGTGTGTGTGTGTGTGTGCGCGCAGGCCACCGGCCGGATAATAGTGAGGAATTTCACGCTGCTGCTGCTGTTGCTGCAACTTTGTTGCACCGTTGCAGCGTCTAAAATCGAATTTATATGTTATTTTCGGGCTCGCCTTCGCGATTTTTCGCGTCCGCAAATGGCGTCCTTCTTTCCTTTCCTTTCCTTTCCTTCCGGAGCTCTCAGGCTCCTTATGGCGGCGTCAGCAATGAGCGATGCGCGTCCATTTCATTCCTGCACCCTACCCCGTTGCATACCGCCATCACCATCCGCTCCATTCCGCGCGCACACACACACGAGGCAACATGAGACGGTATGGTACCGCCTCGGCTGTGCGGTCATTGCCAAAAGCCCATGTTTAAGTTACAACCTTCTTAACGGCATCAATTCGATAAAGATGCCGCGCGACGCCCGTTCACCTTTTATTTTTCTTAAGACGCCGTAGCAGCTCTCGCCGTGGGTTTTTTTTTGCTGTTGCCTCGTTGCTGTTGTTATTGTTGTTTTGGAGTGCACTCGCGCGCGCGCGCGTCTGGCGCAGTTTTTCGCTTATTTTCCGCTTCGTTTTCTTCTTCGTTTCCATAAATATTCAATTCCCTGCGCTGCGCTGCGCCCAAAAGTTGGTTAAAACCCCGAGCCTGGAACGATGAGCAGCCAGCAGCAAAAGGTTTACGATTTCGGGATGAATATTGGAGATTTATTGGGAATTAAGCGTGTTCGAGTGCGAGTTAAATACGATGCGCTTCGACGCGCGATTTCTCGTCGGTTTGGTCCGGCTGGCTGGCCTGGCTGGCCTGGCCTGGCTGGCCTGGTATCGTATTACCTTCGTACGAGGAACGCCATCACGGAACCGGGAGAATGGGGGAAGAGGGCCGCTCCACCAAAATTCGCATTTCCGTTTGCATTCGGTTTCGAGCGGCCAATGGTTTCGTTGTTTTCGGGCAAAAATTCACAAAAACTGTTGTCCGCCTTCCGCGTCCGGGTTTCCGTCGGCATTGGATTGCTGATGGCCAGATTCCCAGCCGGTTCGGAGAACAGTAAAAGGAGTTTCGCGCAAACTGAGCCCCCTCCAACCCTTCGGGAATGCCGGAGAAGTTTTGCGGAACATCAAAGTAAGCCTAGCGTTGTTCGATTGCTGCTGCTCCCGGGCGTCCGAGTAGGCTTTGACCGCGACTTCGGACCGGATGTGCAGCTCAGACGATGAAAGCGACGAAGAAACGACGAAAGAACGGGCCGCAAGTGGACGAGAAAACCACCGGAATCGAATTAGCTTCTCGCCGGGACCGGGGCTCCGGGAAATCGAGAGTCTAGGAGCACCGCGAACGTCAGGCCAGGTAATGAGATTGTGTGGTTGTGGTTGTAGTGCGGTTTTTTTTACCGGGTCCACCGTCACTCTGTCACAGTCGTTGGTGGTCCCCCTTCCTCCTATTGGCCTAGACCGCTTCAGAATACTTTTTTGTGGTTTTACACCGATGATCATTATTATGCTCCTCTTGGCCTTACCTCCTC
The DNA here is from genome assembly GCF_943734745.1 of Anopheles darlingi. Classification (NCBI taxonomy): domain Eukaryota; kingdom Metazoa; phylum Arthropoda; class Insecta; order Diptera; family Culicidae; genus Anopheles; species Anopheles darlingi. Next base: position 24,797,114 of record NC_064874.1, on the reverse strand, counting down.
CTTCTCGTGGCAGGTGGGCCTTGTGCGGTGCATTACATCATGCTGGAAATTGGATTTCTCTCAATCCCCTTTCCCCTCCCCCCGCGGTACCAGTATCTAGTACTCCAATCAATGAGCTCGTGAGACAAATTTGCGTCACATTCCACGGTTCCGTGACGCTTGCGACAGGTTCTGTAGCATTATTCATATGTACAAATGAACGCACACACCACCACTTCTTGAGCGCCGTTTGCGGGTGAATTAAAAAGAGATTGTATGTTTAAAATTCCTCCGATCACCAGTACACCGCAGGGTACCGGGGAGCGCAGTGCACCGGTTGCGGAAATGCCAAACACCTGCCGCGAACCTGTCCGCTGCCATCTTCGGTGTCTTACCCCCTTCTCCCCACCCTTTTTACACTCGCTCGCTCCTCGGTCTCGGTCTGGATCATCTTAATGGTGCCCACAGTGTCCACACCGTGTGGTTCAGTGATTACGGACTGTGGCGAGGAAGTCAGGCCCCGATGGAGGGCGGAGTAAGGTGCCCTGAAGAGCAGATCGGAAAACAACTTGCCAGTGAAATGAATTCCACTCATCAATACCTCCCAATGGGGTGGTAAAGTGGACCTAGAGACGGTATGTGTGTGTGCGAGAGAGCGAGCGAGAGAGCTGATGCTGCTGTTGCTGCTTCTTCTTCTTCTTCGTCTAGTTATGCTTCGATCCCGATGCTCGCACCATCGGCATCGGTGCTTCCTGCCTAATGATTGCGCCTAGAGTTGCGGTTCGGTTGGTGGTGAGAATGATGACGAAGATGACCGGTATGATGACGGCGTCGTCGTCGTCGTCGTCGTCGTCGATTGGAAGCCGCTGAACCGCGAGAGTTGCGCACAGGTTTGGTAGTACCTTGTTTTAACCATTTCCATTTGCAGCCTTCTGCCTCTCTATCATCAGCAACGCCAGCAAGTTGCACCACAAGTTGCAAGTATCGATATATGTTCCATTCCATTCCAGCACGGAAACGGGGGACGCAAGAGACCAACGCATAGCCAACGCATTGGTTGCTGTGGTTGTGTTCGCTTCTGCATGGCCGGCCCTATTGGTTGCGTAGCAACATTCCACATAAAACTTGCTCGCTTGCTTCGGAAATGATGATGATGATGATGAGTGGATTAAACGGTCGTGGCGCGATCGTGATCGGGAGAAGATTTTGTGGAAAAAGGAAACCCCGGGTTCACCAGAACCCAACAGTAAGGCCATCAATCGATCTCGTTTTCTTTTTTTTATGTGGCTTATTAAATGGGATCTGTTAATATCCAGAGAAAAGAACATCCCGTTAAAGCCACCAAAGACCGGTCGAAGTAATATTGAAACGCATCGCAAGGATCGCAAATTTAATTACAGGGGTTCGTTGCTTGGCGCTTCGCCGATCCAGCTCTACCAGGCGCCGGCAGAGGCAGCACGACGACAACGCACCACGATGAAGCTCTCGAAGCTCATCGAAGCTTCCACTTTGTCGAAATGATTGGATTACACTTAATAGGGTTAAGCTAAGCGCCCGGTGGAATTATGGCTACGCAGGTCGATCAATATGGTTCGCCGTCGAGCGATCGGTCGTTGCAGGCAGCCAGCAGGCAGGGGGTTTTCAATTTCCTCCAGAAACGATCAACCTTCTCATATCTCTCTCTTTCGCTCTCTTTCTTTCTCTGACTTCCTCGTCGAATAAGCAACATCCGCTGGTTTGGTGAAATAGGATTTCGCTCCCCCCCGACTCATGAGGCCATCATCATCATCATCATTGACGTGAAGCCCGCGACCCGGGAGAAGCGCTCCCCATGTATGGCGCATTCGATCAGCGGCGGGACAAAAATAGTAATTTCGCTACCATTTCATTACCGGCACCGGGACCACCAGCTCCGAAGGGGAGTTGTGAGGTGAAGTGCATGATGGTTATCGAAAATTGTGAAGCAATATACTGTCCAGGGAGTCCGGGAGTCGGGGCAGTCGCAAAAAGCGACTTGGGGTTAAGGTAAAACCCTTCGGTCAAAACATCGATACGACGGTCTGGCAGCCAGCCAGCCAGCCAGCTCGGTAGCACCATTTCTGGGTTGTCGATAGCCGGACAAAATCGAAAAGTGGAACTCCCTTTGCTGCCGAACCGAACGCGATGAGTTGATCGGTTGATGAGTGAGTTGAGAACGAAACGCTACAAACTGAACGCCACAGACGACGATGATGACGACGATGATGATGGTGATGATAAAGAGGAAAAATATGACATCGAGGCCGTCGTCGTCGTCACCGGTCAAAAACGAGATGACGAGATTCTCGAAGGCCAACAGACACCGCAACTCCTGGGGACTGGTCGTCGATCGCTCCAATTGGATCATGCGTCGTCGTCGTCGTCGTCGTCGTCGTCGTCGTCGTCGTCGTCGTCGTCGTCGTCGTCGTGGATCAATGGCGTACGGTGTACGGTGCGATAAGGTGGTGAGGTCAAGGCTGCAAATGCAACAACACTGTTGGCTCAACTTGAACTACTACCACCACCACTCGCGGCCACCACTCGGTGAGGTACAACATTGGATCTTCGGTGATCGCTCCATGCCATGGTCGCCATGTTGGTGCAGAGAAGCCCCGAAACGATCCCGGGCTCAGCAGGATATGTATCAATATTGAAGCGTTTCCGCTCTCCCGCTCTGTCTTGTCCTCTCTTTTGCTCCTTCACCATCCGTCTGTCTGTCTTCATCGTCGGTGTACGAGACGATGTTGTGCAAGCCAGCCAGCCAGCCAGCCAGCCCGGCCTGCCAGTCAACACCCCCCCCCCCCCCCCATCTCTCCTTCCCCGTGACAACAAGTACCCGGACGCGCCCGATCGGGACCGCATCTTCTCGGGCGACTCCGCAAAACGCCAGATCCAGATCCCGTGGGTCGTGACGCGGTGTTCGCTGGTGGATCGCTGGGTTTCTGGGATTTTTCTTATTAAGTTAAGATGTTCTCCTCGAGCACCGCATCAACGGCAACAGCAACAGCAACAGCAACAGCAGCATATCTACAAAATGTTTTAATGGAGTTCTTTTTCTTTCCTTTTTTTTCGCCTTCCTCCTGTTGCACTCACCCCTTTTCTTCTTTGCACACACACACACACACACACACACACACATACACATACCACTGCATGGCCAACGACCCCCGTGTCTCGTCTGGTGGTGCATTCGCTGCTTTCCGCTGCATTCCCCCCCATTTTGATTCTTCATTTTGATGATGATGATGATGATGATGATGCCACAATCGATTAAAAAGTAACTGCAAGCCACAGACGTTGCACTGAAGACGGCCAGGGCAAGGGTAAGGGGCCGACAATTCTGGAGAAACCGTTTATCCGGCCGATCATCCGTGCATCGGTGTGTGGTGCAGCTGCTGCCGCTGCCGACGTGGTATGCGATGCACCATTTTTGCAGCAAACAGCAGAACGAACGGCCGAGAGATCGATTGCGATTCCATTGCAATTCCATTGCGAGCATAATATGTTACCATCGGACCTCTGTACGCGATACATACATTCGGGATTCGGGACCGTCGCAACCGACGGCGGTACACAATGTTGCGCACAATGTGGGTCTGGGTCTGGAGCCCACCTCGTTGGCCATGCGCGACAACAAACTTCCATCAACCCATGACCAATCCAGCGGGGTTGGCAGTCTCCGAGGATGAACTGCTTTGACAAAAATGGTTTTAATGTCATTTCGACAGCGTGTGTGTGTGCGTGTGTGCACGGTGAGGATCAACATCGATCGGTACTACACCACACCCCGTACACTTCACCCAGAAACGCACCATGAAGAGCTGGAGAGACGAGTCTTTCATTTCAATAATAAATTGAAGTATTAACTTCACTCTTCCTTCGTCCCTTTCCCCGGCATTCTGCGGGGAGCGTCGGTATCTTAATAATCGAAGACGTTACCGACGTTACCGACCGACCGACCGGCCGACCGATCGACCCCGATCGACCGCGGAGGTGAGGCCATTGTTTTCGCCACAAACGCTTCCTCTACTGCAAGCGCATCCAACGGGAAAGAACGGAGAAGAAGAACGGAGGAGAAGGAGAAGGAGAAGGAGACGAAAAGCGGAGCAAGAGCAAGAGATTAAAGAGGTACCAGGTCGTAGCAGACAGCAGCGAGAACCGCGGGTTCGTGGCGCATCGACGGCATCGTGAGCCGCCGCCACCGCCGATCGCCCAGCGACGAAACGATGTTGGAAACAATAATTTAATATAGACCTCTGGCTGGCTGGCTGGCTGGCTGGTTGGCGCACCGCGGTCCCTATCTCCTCACTGGGCCAAAGGGGCCCAAGGTTTCACACGCCGTGTCGTGTAGTGTGTGTGTGTGTGAGAGAGTTCGATCGCTGGCGCGCGCCCCTTACGATCGACTTGCAATTATTTGTTAGTTTAAAAGATATCGGTAAAGGTTATCGCCTGGCACTTATGTATCGCGATATGAAATCGTTAATCTTGCGGCTCGGCCGGCTGGCCGGCTCGGTGCGCACTCCTCGTCCTGCCAAGCCAACCAACCAACCAACGGGTGACCTCGCGCCGATCCCAACGAAACGAAAGGCAACCCTTGGTCCCCGGTCCCCTGATCCCCTGGCCCTGCTGCACTCCCAGGGGGCCTCTATTTCATCGTTCGTGTGCGCCCTCGATCGTGGTTCGATAGGTTCTGCTCTGGGGATGCTGCTGCTGCTGCTGCTGCATGCTGGCGATGTTTTGCTGCTGCGCGAGATGAGCATCATCATCGTCGTGTGGAGCATATTCTGTAAAACATATCTCCCCGCCGTGGCGGTGGCGTCGCCGGCGAGGTCGCACTCCCACACGCCGATGGTGACCGCGACGTCGCGGGGGGAGGCCGTCGCGGTCGCGAGGTCGGGCGCGCGGGTGAAGATGACAAATTCGTAAATTATCCGAACAAGGTGACAACCGCTACATGCCATTGTTGAGCGTCCCTCACCTCGCCTCGCTTCCTCGTAGCAGCAACAGTAACAGCAGCAGCAGCAGCACGTCGCGAGATCGCGATAGATACGCGATGACTCCTTGGCATGGGAGCACCGTCACCCGTTGGCCCGTTGGTAGAGGAAACTGGAGATCGCCCCAACCCCCTCCCTTCGTCCTAGTGTCGGTGTCGCACCGTCAAGGATCGAAGATCAAATCTACACTTTCACTGTCTGTCTGTGTGTGATCGTGTGTTTACTGCAATGGTGTCTAAGGATGCAATAGCAATGACAGCGCTTGCTGCAGTCGCTGCTGTTGCTGCTCTAAGGTCACTGGGGAGCTCGAGGTTTCCATTTCCATAGAACCATCGTCGTCGTCGTCGTTGTCGTCGTTGGTTGGTCGACCAACTCTTGTCTTGTCGAGAGTGCAAGTGACCACGATCGTAGCTGCCACGGTGGGAAACGGAATCGCAATCGGCGCATGTGTGAGTGTGTGCGTGTGCCAATGGAAAACATGTGCCTGTTTTGATAAGTCGGCTAACGGTCGGCTAACCGACCGGTTGGTAATCGCATTCGGCACACGCTAATGGTAAACGCTCCCATCCAAGTTGGCTCACAGGTCCCGGGATTCGTATGCACCAGCAAGAAGCAGGTTGGTAGTAGTAGTAGTGGTGCGAGTAGGCTGTTGGCGCCAGTCGCAGATGCCAATGCAACTGGCGCGAACCAGTGTCGCAAACACGAATGCTGGCCCCCCCCCTGGATGGCCAGTGATGTAATAAAATGTGTAAAATACACTCGTAAGCGTTGGCCTTTGCCCAAAAGCGGACCCGGCGGCCACCGGGAAACCGTCGGGAATAACAATCGACGAGCCTGCAGACGACGACGACGCCGGCGACGACGACGACGAGGATGACGTGCGGCTGGGACTGCAACTGCAACGAATTGCTGCTTAATAAGGGTCCCCCCTCGTTTTGCTCGTGGATCGGAGAGTAGAGTAGAGAGAGAGAACCCTGATGGCCGGTCGGTGCCTTTCCGAGGGTATCATTGAAATCAATTAAACAAAATATGAGCGGCATTTTAATTACGAACGTGTTCCTGGCGTCAGGAATTCTCCACTCATCAGACCTATCAGACTCCAACGACCGAGAGAGAGAGAGAGAAAGAGAGAGGGAGGCTACAAGGTTCAAGGCGCGCGCAAAACGCTCAAAAGCGACTTGTAGCCAGCCAGAGCATGGCCGGTGGCCCACTGTAACTCATGGATTATTATGATCATGATCAGCGGCATGAGGGGCTGCACTTGACCATTATCTGCTTAGGATTACGTGGCCACTATAGACCCTGTGGACGCCACCGAAGCTCGCTTCCACCTCCACCACCACCACCAGCCTTCAGATGAGATGCAATTAAACGCATCCCCCTCTTCTCGGGGAGTACCGGGCAATGATTCAATTATGATGATCGCGGTACAGCGAAACAACAACAATACCGGGGGACAACAGGAACTGGTATGTTCCCATGCAGTTGGGACCAATCCGAAGGGGGGTGGGTCGGGTTTGGTGCGCACACAAAGCAGACAAATATGGCCAAATGGAAACCTCCCGAGGACCACCCTCCGCCGAAGCGGAGCGGAGTTTTGTTCGATTCGATGTCGCGCGCGCGGATGTACGATCGCAATTAAAGTCATCGGCTATTAGCCATCGCGTTTGCCCGTTGGTTGGTTTATTGTCGGTCGCCTTTAACCGGAAATGCGGTCCGCGGTGCATTGGTAGAATAAATGCCGGTAACCCATTGGATGGGACACATCGCTAGACAAAGCTCGATGCCGCCCATTCTCGATTGTGGTGTGTACTCCTCCTCTCCGGCGGAGTGGTCTCCGATTATGGGCGCAATTTACATACCCAGAAGCCACTGTCGCTGGTGCCGGTGCCGGTGCTGCTGCACGTCTCTTAACTCACGGAGCATCGTGGACCATGCAACGCAACATAGTTGTCGACCAATGGTAACGGTGGCAACCATGGCAACCTCGTGCAGTCCGTCCGGAGATGCTATACATACGGTTGCTACAAATTATCGACGACCTGCGCGGTGCCCATAACGGAAGAGAGCGAATAATGGTTTGCATGCGCGCTATGCCCCGGTGCATCAACCAGAAGGGGCAACAAGAAGAAGAAGAAGAAGAAGAAGCTTGGAGCATCTGGAGCACGTATTGGCGATCGTTTTCCGGCATACCTCAACGGTTGCGTCACTGGAACGCGAACTAGATTGGCGAGGCGCGCGCCCCTTTGCGCTATATTTCACCGGGCCTGTCAAAATATCAACACCAACAGCAGGAGCAGCATAAGGAGCAGGTCTTAGTAGCCGGGTTTCAGGCGAGCAACCTGCCGGATGCTTACGATGCTTGCGATGCTGGAGAGTTGTCTGATTTCTCCAACAAACCATGACCAGGTACGGGGTCCCTCTGGCAGCTTCCGGCTCAAAAGTGTGGCCTCAGGCTGTTTTGGTGTATGTGTGTGCGCACGCGACGTTCACACCTTAACGCACCGGTGTTGGGACCACACCGGAGCACCCGTGAACCGATTTTACGTAACGTCAGAGTCTCGAGCAGGTGCCTACTTGCCAGGACTTGCCAGGGGGTGGGGTGTTGCTTCATCCATTCCCTCACCCCGTACCTCGGTTCCCTTCCTCAGCTGCCTAATGAATACGAATGAGGCGCTCGCGCTCGCTAAATACCAAATTCCGATTCCACAACCCCATCCACCCGAGCAAACCACAAAACGCGACAAACGGTCTCGTCTATCTTGTGCGATGCTTCATTAAATCATGTCGCTTACCTCTTCCCCCTCGCCACACGCGTTATTGTGCGTGCGTGTATCCGAATTAGGGAGAGGGAGGAGAATGGCCCTTTTTGGAGGCTCCCCCCCCCCCCCCCTACTCCCTCAAATCCCCCGGAGCCGCACCACCAACACCAGAACGATGTCGTTTCGCGTAATCTATGTCATCCATTTAGCGCAATCAACCGAAATCACCCATAAACTAAATCAAAATTCCAGTTCCATTCCACCAGCACAGAGAGAGCTGGAGAAGGAGAAGCCAGGCGCACACACACGCACACACACACACGCCCGTGTCTCCTGTAGCTGACACATCGTCGGGGGTTTTTTTTTTTTCGGGGGGATTTCGAATCCGTCCAATCCGTGTTCCCGTGGTCCGGTGTTCCATGTTTTTGTGTGGACCAATCAGTGGATCAACGAAACGAATATGGCATCCGACGGAGCGGTGGTCGAGCATCCTTTCACCAGGGTCTCGGTTGATCGCGGTATCAGAATCACCGCACACCACACCACACCACACACACTACCCCGGGCCAACCTCTGTCTTGGTCCGTAGCATCAAAGCCTCATTTGCATTATGCAGATGAGACACACCTCTTTTCTCGCCCGCCGAAAGCGTACACACCACGCAGCAGAAGCAGCAGTAGAAGAAGAACAGTAGAAGAAGCAGTAGAAGAAGAAGAGGGGGTGGTGCTGGTGGTGGTGGAGAATGATCGGGAATTTCGGGAGGCTGTGAGGTGTCCGCTGTCACGGGCGACAGGCCAGCCGGACCATCGCTGGAGATCCGTATCGTCAATCATCACCATCGTTTGTGTCGCACCAAAACCATCAAGACCCGCCGGACACCCGCCGAACAAACCCAGAACCAAAACCAAAGCAAAAGGAACGCAGCGCGGTGCGGGGCGGGCGGTGGTGAAGTGATGAGTAATGGGGTAGCGACAGCGTCGGCAAGGATCGGTCGTAGGTGCGCCCGATAAACCGAACATGGCGGAATCCTAATTTGAAGCTGGCCGCAACGACGACCACGACGACGACGGCAAGTCGCTGGAATGAATGCTCAAATGGTCACCAGCGACAAGCGACAAGAAGCCTCGAGGTATCCGAGCGCTGGATTTTGTGGCCAAATTTTGTGGCCAGTGTGGCCTCCTAAAAACAAATGCTCCCATTAGCCGGCTGCTCCTGCTGCTGCTGCTGCTGCTGCCGCCGGTTCAATCGTTTGATTTATGTGCCGGCCATCGCGGCCATCGAGGTTGGTGCTTGTCGTTGTGGCCGCCCGGTCACCGAGAGAGAGAGCAACAGGCGATCGCGATCGTGGCGAGCGATCGGCAGCCACGTAGACGAAGGGGGGTGAGGCCGAAGATCGATATCACCAATTGCTGCTTCTCCCATATTTGCGCCACGGACCAAACACGACGACGGACGGACGGACGGACGGACACGACGCAGGGAATTTGGGGCGTCAAAGGTTGCGAACGCATGTTAGTGGTGGCCACAGGCCCCCGGACCCACCTACAACGCCTGACATGTTTTCGCCTCACGCGACATCCACGACGCGAACCGAACCGAAACCCGTTCCGCCGTTCCGCCGATCCGCCGTCCGCCACTCCTTATCGCCGGGTGTTCCTTTTGCACCGAGTACGGAGGGGTGGGAAAGGAGGGAGAGAAGGAAATTTGGCTCTGCGCGCCTGTTCTTGTCTCGCTTTGCGTTGCGTTGCGTCCGTTCGCTGCGACGAAGCGTAGAAATGCGCGAACCACGCGCGTTAAGCCTAATGAAACATGAAATGAATTAATTATTTCATTAAAAACCAGTCACCAATATATCAGCGAGCGAGCGAGCGAGCGAGTGACGATGGCGGTTGGTGAGGAGGGTCCGCAGGTGAAACGTGCGTTGCCTCGGCAGAGGTGCGAGAATGGTGAGCGCGAAAGCGTGCGGCGCTTTTTGGGGGGCAGTCCAGCTGCTCCAGCTGCCAGCGACTCGGCGTTCCGGCGATTCGAAGGACAAGGGGATTCATCCAAAGGGAGTTTTGGTTCTCGTGGAATTTGGAGTTGAACCCCCCCACCCCGATGCACGGAATTGCAGCTGCACTTTTGATGGGGTTTAGTGCATTCGATTGGATGAACTGTCAAACGGAAACGTTAGAAACGGACTCAAATGTCAAATGGCAGGATGTACGGTAGTAGGATCGTAGTAACCATTGCTTTCATGCTGTAGCTATACATGTTCAAGTAACACAGAATGTGAAACAAATTATTTCCTCTTTTTTGGATCATTTTAGAGCTTGTCTTGTCCATTTGAACCTCAACGAAAAGGTATCGTAAAGTAGTTGAGTCTGTATTAAAAGAGGACTAATGTATTTCGGGTTCAGGTTGCTGGTGCAGAGCATCTCGTAATTTGAAAGCGGACTGCTGATGTTCAACGTTTCAAA
>NC_064874.1:24739402-24776902 GCF_943734745.1 Anopheles darlingi | reverse complement strand
TCTCCCACTCTGTGGTTCACGATGATCATGGTGAAGGTGCAACAGCTGGCATACACATAAATCACACTCTGCGCCACACACTGCTTACCGCGATCGATGTTAGATCGGACCTTTGGGGAAAATGCTGTTCTATTATGTTTTTTTTTATGTGGAAGTGGTTCTGCAACCATTGTGTATCTTTAGGTTTGTATGTCAGCAAGAGAAGAGTTTGAATATTGCTAAAACTGCCTCCACGTAACACTTATATAACATGTAATCTTGTTTTTGTTTTGAATTTATTCTACCTGAAAGTTCAAATGCAATGAAATGCTCTAGCATTATTTAACAATCAGACATATAAAAAAGAATATTTTTAAAACCTTATATACCGCAATGTATCGGTGCTATTAGCAACACTGCAGAAATATATTAAATGCAATTATCGAGATTAGTAATATGATAAAATGATTTTGTAGTATGATAACAGCACACATTGAAACAAGATGCTCGAGCAAAAGAGAATTTAGGAATCTACAACACACAAAGACATTAAAAATTGGAAAAGAAATCTAAAATATTGCCAGAAAGTTGGATTTTTGCCCGAATTGAAGTCAAAAAGATATGTTTAGAAAGCTTATTTAGAAAACAATGAGCTGAGGATGAAACGGAATCTAAATGTTCTTAGATGAAACAGCTTTGACTCGCTATTTCGGTATGACTAGAGCCCATAATAATACCTACAATAATACGACCAGAAACAAACAATAAACATTTAAAGAACTAATCTCACGAATGGTGTTTACGATTCTGTTCACTCATGGACCCTTGATGGACCGTAATCCGAATGCAACGTCAAAGGCAGACGTTGGATCCTCTCCAGAGCTCAATCCTCTTATCGCTAATTCAAACTAACAGTCCTCACTTTAACATTGGTAGAAATCATATTTCCATCGTTTCCTGCCCCCCTCATGATAACGCCAGTCACCACCACCGGTTTCCAGTGCAACCAAGATAAGGATTGCTTTGATCCGCAAGCTGCTGCAACCTGTTGCTGCCACGAAAAGGGCTCTAGAGAGCTCGGGAACCGCATTCCTGCTCTTTAGCCCGTTCCTATATTCCGCCAGTAATGAGGCATAAATTTCGAATTAATTTGCAGTCATCACGCGCTGGATCTGCCGCTAAAACGGGGCTGAAAGCTCCTGATTTGGCCGCGGGACTAGACTTCGCCGGTTGGGGGATGGAAAAGAAATGGTCCACACTGTTTATGGCTCGCCTCGAACGCACCACCAGCTCCAGGGCACGGTGTGTGAGTGTGTAATTGGAAGACGCTCAACGAGCAGCATCGCTGCCTAGCGCCAAGGCGGTGGCCATCGCTATCGATGGCACGCCATTATCGATCATCAAGCGATTCGAAAATCACGTGACGTGATTGGTGATCCCGATGCCTAACTGGCCACCCCGGATGTGCTTTCACTTCAGCTCTTCTCTCCAGCGCACCGCGGACTACGCCTTCAGTGTACGGCGGGACGCTTCTCGGCTCCATGTCAGTAGGTCGATCTCGACTGTAGACTTCAGCGGTGCAGAAGAAGAGTGTGTACGAAGCATCATTCATCCCCCGGTCCGGGCCACGCTTCGTTGACGTTCAATGAATTGAATCTGAATCTAAAACTACCTCAACTGGTGTCACGACATGGCATGCCATGCAAGTGCCCGGAGATCGCGGATCGATTCATCTACTGTTGGGACTAGGGCTGTTGGGGTCCTCCTCGGTCCTCCGAAGCGATAAACATGCAAGCCACAGTTAAAAGGGGGAGCACTGCGCACCGCTCCGTGAGTTATATAGTAGTTCGGGTTCTGCTGCTGCTGCAGATGTGGCAAAAGCAGGTCGCGAGCCCTCGACGAGCGCTTCACCTGCTGCTGGTGCCGCCGCCGCTGTCGTGGTGCGTTCCGAGCCATTAGTCCGACACTCTGCGCTGGGCGCCTGCGTGGAATGAACTGGTTGATGCCACTTTATGGCATGCAGTGCAGCGCAAGTGCATGGATGGGTCTGGTTCTGGTTTGAGACGAAGGGAAAATGGTTCGTCATACCGGCCGGGTTCAGAAATAGTTGTCCATCTTTAAGCGCCTTGCGAGCACGGAGTACGTGGTTACACTGTTGAGCGGCCACAATTGTGGCCACACTAGTTTGTATGCTTTGCGAGTGCGCGCTGCTCCGAGCATAAGAAAACTCCCATTATATTGCTGTGCACAAGACATTAATAAGCTCGATCATAAATCGATTCGTTGGATTGAGTGTTCGATGCATTCCTTGATTTCACTTGGTTGGCTTCCCATCTAGACTCCTTGGATTGAAGAGAGTTTTCCAATTCCTTTTTTCATATGTAAAGTGTTTTAGTAGATTCATGGAGGCAACGATGCCTGTTCGAGCTACCCGGTTGTGCAAAATTTTGAGAAGCATAAACTGTTTCACTCAAACGATCGAGTAGTCACGGCATTATGGTTTTCATATCGCGGCGACTCGAATTCGACTAACTTCAACTTTTTTATGGGGAAAGAGTCACTGAGGTGGCCAATCGAATGCAAAATACGCTGTAGGTGGTAAATCCTCTGGGTATTAAACACTTTCCGGTGAACTCTGAGATTCCTTATTGTTATCACTACCTTAACTTCACTATCAGTAAGGTGTAATACGCAGTAATCATGTTATTTGAAAAGGGTATTTTGAACCTACTAGTCGTTTGAAGTTTGAATCTCAACTGTTGTTTATTCTCAACTACATTCTACACTATAACTTAACCGGTTGCTGCGATGTTGGCGTATTATGTCTATCGTTCTCTTTCTATTGAAAAATAGTGCGTTTTGATTCTTTTTTATTTTTAGCATTATGGTGAACTCGAGCGAAAATTGTCAATGCCAATTATTGTTCAAATCGTTTCGAGACAATTTATTCGATTTGTCGATCGTTTGTAAAACCACAATAGGTCTCTGATCATTCAACAAAAATCCCAGATAATCTTATTCCACTCTCTGTGATTTCATGAAACAAATAACGAACAACAATGTTTAACCTTTCTAGAGTATCCGACGCCATATTTGTGTTTGCGACGCTCAAAACCAACGACCAAGGATCAGCACACGTTCAGTTTGTGAGAATATTTAAACATTCTACCACGATCCCTCACGCAGGAAACGGACTTCAATTCCCGAAGTCCGAATTCCTTCCTTCCTTCCTTCCTTCCAAGACATTCCTTTGCGCAGCCGAACCCGCGAGACGACCAATTGTCCCGGAGGCAAATTAACGAACCCAGTGCAGTGCTGTGTGCACGGTGTTCCCCCCGTTCCCTGCCGGCCGGGGGCCAGCTAATAAACTATTCGGTAAATTATCGAGCCCGAAAAATGCACGCCTTCTGATCCTTTCGGCCATCGCCGATCACCGGGCGCGGGATTCGTGCGCGGGATTAACATTTTTCCAAAGGGCCCCAAACATGCCATCGACATCGTCGTCGTCGTCGTCGCTCCGTCGCTCTGTTGGGGACAATGTTGGTCCAAGAAACCGTTGCCGGAGCGTGAAGTATGTGTGTGTGTGTGTGTGGCTGGCAGCAAATGGGATGACTTTATCTCTAGCAAATTATACGTCTTTTGGGGTACGGGGCGTGAGGAAGCAGCTGGCGGAAAGGGGGTAGATCGGGTTGATGTTGACATGAAGGTTGGATATTTGCGACGCTCACACCGCCCGCCAGCCAGCCAGCCAGCCAACCCTCGACCCGAACCGGGGGGGATCGGTTTTAATATATTCCCTTTTTCCCTCGCAGCACCGCATAGAACCACGGAGAGAGAGAAAACAATGAAAATTCTTTTCCTCAGTTTCCTCTGGATGTTGTGGACGTTGGCAGAGAGCGCAGAGAGAGAGAGAGGAAGTGAGGGAGGGAACGCAGAAGAATTCCCCTTTCGCCCCGTGGGTCTGTGTTAATCGGTCTCTTGCGGGGTAAGTTGCCCGCGATCGCCACACACACACACACAATCGCCACCAACTCAAACCAAGCCAAGGAGTGTGTGTGTGTGGCTGGCTGGCGTGGTCTGTCCAGCCGGCGTGCAGTCGAACGGTGGAGACGCCGACGGTGGAAACGGGTAATAATAGTTATAAAATTTAAGTACCACCGGCCCGTAGTGTCTCACATATCCCTTCCATTTCCCGTGGCCCCGCCGCGCTCCGGACTAGAAAGCGAGGGCCAGGACCAGGGCCAGGGCCAGGGACCGATGGAGCCGTTTTCGGTCGGAGCATAAATTACCATCGAGCCTGGCATCGAGCAACTGGCAACTGGCAACTGGCCATGGAGCGAGGTGCTAGGCCGGCACATTATCGCGTGGCCGAAGCCGTGTGCAGCCCTGCGGGTAGGTCGCCAGCCAGTCAGTCCACGGGACCGCTGAGAACCGGGATTTAGCGTAAATTCGCTCATCCCTGGCGATCGCCCGGTGCGTGCGTGTGTCTGTCCGTGTCTGTGAACACGATCTTGATCGTTCTCTCTCTCTCTTTCTTTCTTTCTCTTTTGCTCGATCGCAACGACGCCTCATCATCGACGCAGCGAGTAGACAAAGTCGCGAATCGCTGGAGAGAACTCGAACCGATTGCAGAAGCTTCTCGTGCTTGCCTTTGTCTTGCTGCTGCTGCTGCTGCTGCGTGTCTCACTCCTAGTCCTCCTGCCTGGAAGGGCAATGGAATGTTGCAAGTGCAGTCCCTCCCCCGCCCCCGCCCCCCGGGCGGTAGATTTGTTTGGAATGCATATCTCAATATTACGGCATGATGTCATTAAAATGTTTGCTCTTCGCTTGTGACGGGCTCACAGCTACACCCAAAGGGCGAACCCGAGCCGTTGGGTGCGAGATGCTCGGGGAGCATCGGGAAATATTATGCTCTCACTTGTCGGACTTAATTAAATCAAAAGCTCTTCGACTTCGTCTCCAACTCTTCGGACTTCGACTGACTGACTGACTGAGGCTCCTTCCGTGGTGTGCGAAACAGGGAGAGCACGGAACAGGTTTGAAGACCATAGCCGGCACGATGGTTGGTTGGCTGCCAAGTGAGTGGCCGAAGACACACAAAAGGTTGCCCACAATGTCCACTTGGAATCTCGTCGTCCACCTCCGTTCCCGTTCACATCACGTCATAGTGAGCAGCAGCAGCAGCAGCAGCAGCAGCAGCAGCAACAGCGCGATTGCGATCGCGATCGCTAATGATTTTAGCATAAGCATAACTGTCGCTCAGTGTGTCCGGTTCTCGGTCCGCCTGGATCCCGATCCAGTGGATAAGGGTGGTCCATGACCATGACTAGTGCTAGGGTGCGGTTTGATGATGTGCGTCAACGGCTGTTGCACGGGTTGACAAAGTCCCGTATGCTCACGTTAACCGACAGCCCAAGGCTCTCGTGAGAGTTGAGGCTTCCGATCGTGCCAGCCAGCCAGCTTCCAGTTTCTGCGCTGTGCACATCTTCTTCTCTTTCAAACAATTAGCAGCATAAAGGCATAATTTTCACCTTCACACCGCAACGGGCGTGCCGTTACCATTATGTTGGCCAACGATGTGCTCTATGACTAAGACGTAGGTGCGTCCAGCCTTTTTAGGGCGGGTGCTAATGAGCGAGAAAGCGGTTCTAATTCGCACACACACACACACACAGGCACGTGTGCGCCTACACGAGCACAAGCACGAGAAGACGACGAACCGGATCATAATGGAAATCCCAGAACCCGATCGGCCGTGAAGGCGTGCGGTTTTGATTAGTTGTCACGCGGCGTTCTACACCCCCCCCCCCTCCCCCCCCCCCTCCCCCCCTTTCCACTTCATAACTCCTCGACCCCAGCTGGAGTCGAGTGGACAGGGACAAGGGCACACCGAAAACTGTCGAAGCCAATCAATCAACGGTCGGTGATCGCTCGCGGTTGAAAAGTGGTTTCAACGCGACACCTCCAATCCTCTCGCCGGAGTTTGGGAGTTCTTGTCTCCCCTCCCCCCAACGACCCGACCCGACGGTCATGTTAAATTGGATCAGAGATAACTTCGGGGCCCACCACACGATCATACGGCATGTTTCGTGTTCCATGGTACACCGTAGAGGCAGAGAGGCAGACAGAGAGAGAGAGAGAGAGAGAGAGAGAGAAAGAGAGAGAGAGAGAGCAAGAGAGAGAGCCAGCTGCCGAGTGATCGAAATCGGTGATCGAGGCGCAAAAGGTGTGAAGGATGGAAGGAAATGTATTAAAACAGGAAATCTAACAGATCAATAACCACAACGGCCAGATCGGTGGTCGGTATTTTTTCGGTGGAGTTTGAAGCATTCTCCCGGGTTGCTTCTTCTTCTTCGCTTTCGCCTCTTCTCGCCGTGATCCCTGGTGATCCCTTTCCCCTCCTTACCGAAAGGTAGCAAGTAACAAACGGAACGGGAACGGGGCTAATGACAACCGGGAAGGTCGATCGGTCTCATTTCCGATTTCGGATCGCGAGATCGATCGATCGATCGATCGGGAATGTTTTGCGAAAGTTCCGCGATCGCGCGATCTTGATTAGCGGACGGAGATAGAGATCGCAGCAGCCGCGCAGAAGCTGTCCTGTCCATCCCCGTGATCCTCTCTCTCTCTCTCTGTACTCCCTATTCCCGTCCTCACCGACGATCGTGTCACTGCCGGTGCCGGACGCCCGGCCAGGTCTAACGAGTCTCTTCCGGTTCCCTTTTTGGGGTTTTGGGGCTGTTGCCGTTGACCTGCTGCATCCCAACAACACATCACGTTCGACATTCCACGAAGGTGTTCGATTAGCGAGCCCCGTACCTGACCTTGGTGTGGCGAAAGGAACGTTGCTGGTGGTGGTGGTGGCGCCGGTTAGCATAATAAATCTGGACCGCACTGGCCCGGGCGAGCTTCCACGAAATCCTGGGCCGTCCAGTAGGAAAAAAAAAAACCAAACCAAACCCCGTCTCCTTCCCAATGAGGGGTCAGGTGAGCATGGGAAGAAACGCTAGAACGATAACGAACGCACGGCGGCATCCCAAAAGCGCCCAATTCGCCCAATTTTCGGTTAAAGGCAGGAGGCTGCGAAGCAAATAACTCTTTCTCGTAGCGATCGCCGGGTTCTCTGGGTGGGTCGATCGGTCGTCGTGTGAATAGAACCGTCGGCGTCGTCGTCGTCGTCATCCCCCGACCGATAGACGCGAGATGATAAAGAGATTAAAACGATATTTATGGAAAATGGGATCGATTTATCAAGCCGGACCGAGGACGGGTGGTGGTGGCCTTCGAAGGTGCGATCGATTCCGACGGATCGTCCTGGATCGTCGTTCTTTCCCCTTCTTTTTTTTGTTTTTTTTTGGGGGGGACCGATTTTTTAACCAACAATTTGTGACCCGACCGATCGTCAGATGAAGGCATTCGCTGATCGTCGTTTCATCGTCTCCACTGGTTCACCTCCCCCTCCGGGGCGGGATTCGTTGAAATATGACGCAGTTCTGCTAATCTATGGCCCTAGGTCCGGGCACATCGACGCCACCGACGCGATGATCGTCCGGCAAACGGCCTATCTATGCTATGTTTATGATCAGCAGCAGCCGTGATGGCCATCACCACCGTTAGACCGACAGACCGATCGCGATCGCTATCCGGATCGTCGCCAATTGCGACGAGAACTTGATGGAGATGAAGGCGAACAACGTTTTGGAGCAAATTAGTGAAATCTGATAAAAAAGGGGGGGCTCGGGACTCGCAGAGTCGCTGTCTAGACGTCTTGGGGTCAGGTGTAACTGTTGGTGGACATGTGTCTGCGCCCCTTTCTCGCCAAGGAACGGTAGCATAAGGTACGCAGCTTTATTACAATCCCCAGTCTCTCGGGCTCCGGCTTCAAATCGCTAATGGATTTCCAAAAAATCGTTTATTCGCGAGAGAATTGGGAGACAACGATCGACGAACGTTCATTTCCAATCGATTTCGATCCTCCTAGCGATCCGCGTAAGATCGAACTGACGGGGGTTTGATCATATCATAAATCGTGCTGCTTAATCGTGCCTTCTCGTGCATACCATCCTCGAGCGCTTCGAGCTCGGGACCTACCCGGTGCCGAAAAATCCACCAGCGCTTACCGCCAATTGCCAATTAGTGTGACGTCCACGGCGAGCAGCAGCAGCAACAGCAGCAGCAACAAACCGAGATCTTGACGCGAAGCTAATCACGCAAATGCATAAATTCAGTTTCGCAACAATCAAAACAACATCCCCAGAACCTTGGTGGTCTTCAGAGCTCAATATAAAGAGAGAGCGGAGAGAGAAGGGAGAGAGAGAGAATGAAGGAGACTTTGCTGGCTCAATTAGTGTGCAGCCCGATCGATTCGATGGTGTGCATCGGTCACACACACAGACGTACGCAGTGGAAAGACCGGAAGAGGTGACTGCAGCTGCCGCAGAATGCAAATCAACTCGCGATTGACTGACGGACGGACGGACGGACAGCAGGCTTGTCCCATTCTTCGGCAAAACGGAAAACAGGTGTCCAGCGCCTACGTCTCGATCTGGCCGCCAGGAAAACGGACACAACCCCCTTGTGTACGTGTGTGTGTGTGCGTGTGCGTGCGTTCCGCCCCGAGGGAGCGAACTCGTTCGCAACAATTCGCGACATTCGCGAGTCCTGCGCGCCTGCGATGCGATGGTTGTCCGTTCCACGGGTTGTTGTCTAGCTGTTTGCTCTCGGAGTATTAAGTTGTAAGTTGTCTTCCCATCCCTACCCATTTCTTGCGCACACTCTCACGCCTCTCTCTCTGACCACAACTGGTTGACTGGAACGCGTTGACAGTTGATCAGCGAACTCACAGCGCAACGTTGCGATCGGGCAACGGCGATTTGAAGGTTATGGCGATCGGGGATAGCAGTCTCCCCAGGCTCCTCCCGGGAGAGGAGGAGCGCCAACAAGAGAAATAAAATCAGTGAATAAAATTTTAATGAAGCAGCAGCCAGCCAGCAGACCGGCGTACCGGCATCGAGCAACGTGCAGAGCGACAACATTTGGACGACGACGATCTCGCGTCCTCCGATGGTTTTGCGTCGCCCGCGAATCTGACCCTCGCCTCTGATGATGATGATGATGATAATGATTCGCGAGGCCCCCCCGGAGGCGGCCACCACCAGTGGAGTGGCCAGTGGCCAGTGGCAATTGGCAATCGACCGAACGCATCGACGACGCTCCTATCAAAACTCGATTCTCCACTCCACGCATGCCGTAAAAGGTGTGTTCGAGCTCTGCTTGTGTGTGTGTGTGTGTGTGTGTGTGTGTGTGTGTGTGTGTGCGGAGTAGCTAACGCGACTTATCGCGACTCCTCTTCTGCTTCTGCTACTCCTGCAAAGGAGTTCCTGGAGCGACGAGAAGAAGAAGCACTTTTCATATTAATAACTCGCGCCCTAGGGGCAGGACTTGCGAGTCGCGACTTCGCGCATTCCCACCCCAAATTGGCACAGTTCCCGCCATGCTCGAGCTCGAGAACTCGATCCCGACCAGTGAGCGAAACACTGGATCGGAAGGGCTCACGGGCTTTCCGGTTCGATCTGCCGGTGGGAGTTGGGATTCCCGGGACACAGAGGCAGAGGCAGAGAGAGAGAAAGAGAGATGCTAATTAAGGTAGCATTCCACCAGCGCGGATCGCTGGAGCGCCAGCATCGCTTCGCTTAGCGCCCCCTTCCTTCATGCGGCATGTTCCTTCAAGCCGGAAGAGAAAGGAAGAATTAGAAGCGCCGCAAATTCGGTGGCCACACCGGCAGCGGCCGGCCATTAGGTATCTGACTTTCACCCCGAAACTCCATTCGTTGGCGTCGTCGTCCGCTGTCGCTGTCAATGCTGATCGATGATGATCGAGCGAACAACAATATTTGGCTCACACCCCGGTGATGATGGGTGGTCGCGGGAGTGGCGGAAGCAGCAGCAGCACCACTCATCACACTATTGCGAAACGTCTCCGGCATCTCCGGGCTCACCGGCCTCGTGGTACGCGTGCTTTCGCAATTAACACATCGATGCCATCGATCGATGCTCGCGCTCTTGATCTTTACATTCGTTCGTTGGGGGGGTGGTGAACGTTATAGAGGCGATGATACTGTTTGCGTGCATGTTACGCAACGCTTTTAAGCGGCTTTCCCGGCGACCAGCTGAGTGGCTGACCTGACCTGATCGATACCCCGGGGGCCAATTAGAGCTGCGTAGAGATGTAGTAGTGCATCTGCTTCCGCTGTGATGCAAGTTCCCGACGCTGCGATCGCATTGCGTAATCGTAGAGTGGGCAACAGGACACACACGAACGCACATACACACGGATATGTACGCAAAATATTGGAAACTAAAAACGGGCGAGAAATGGCAATCGGTTTCTACATCTTAATCGATCGATCGATTCGTTGGCCACCACCAGTCGAAGCGGTGCCGTGTAGTGTGGTCACTAATGAAGAATGTCCCGAGAGAGAGCGAGAGAGAGAGAGCCGCCCCGCGAGAGCCTTAACTGCAGTTTAACGAACGCACTCGCTTTGGTGCGTGCCCCGCGGGGTGGCGGCCAAGCTCGGTTCTCGATTGTTGTTTTTTTTCGTTTCGTTTCGTTGGCTTGGAAACTTTATCTTAATTATTCCCAAATTCTTAACCCCAACAGCCAACGACCAATTGGCATGTTCCTGGCGGCATTCGGATCGTTGTACCAGCATGGCTGGACGCGCGAGCGCCAAGCGACCACAGCGACCACGGCGCCGGACGTGGGAAAATACATAAATCGTCTTTATATTTCAATTAATTATTTCGAACTTTTGCCAGCCTTGCCTTCGGGGTCAGCGGTGGCCTGGCCGGCCAGTTGGCCGGCCACAGCTCTGCGTCGTTAGTGATCGTGGTGGCCTTGTCATGAATTAATGAGTTGCTTAATCGCTCGTAATGAACTGTTCCTCTGGTCAAGGCAGACGCCAGGAAGCGGAGTGAAGAGACGAGGTCGGTGCAAAACCAATTTGCCATTTGCCGTGCCATACCGCCCGTTGATAACGTGGCGGGCCCCGAGTTTTGTCCCTTTTTCTCTCCGTCATTTTGTTATTTTTTTTTTTAATATAAAACACAGATGAATATGCTGCTGATCGTGGACTTACCTCTGAGAAATCACGCTGCGACATGTTTTGGGTGGCGCGGTGCTGGGAGGACGCTTGCTTGGCTGGTTGGCGATTAGCGATAGCGATTAACGGCGGTTGTGCTGCTGCAGATTGACCACGAAACCACGTTGCGCCGTCCTCGCTTGCTGCATTCTCTCTCTTGTTGCTCTGTTCGCAGCAGCTGTAGATCGCGAAACGATCACTTAATCGACGGATCGAAAACCTTAACCGGACCACATCTGCTGGCACAAAAAAAAATGGTTGACCGTTCCCGGCACACTTCACACACTGGATGGATATATCACTAGACGAATGATCGCGCGCACTCTTTCACTCTCTCTCTTTCTTTGTAGAAATCCGCAAATGCTAATGACTAATGCTGCGCTGCTAAATTCAGGATTGGGAGAGATAGAGAGAAATGGCGGGTATGGTTTAAATACATTATTCAAAATGATGTTAACGTCGCTGGAAAGGAACAAGGAACAAACGGCTACTGCCAATCGAGCACACGATCGTCCGCCCGGTGACATTAACCGTGTCTACGTGACGTGTTCGTCTTTCTGCTCTCTCTCTCTCTCTCTCTCTCTCTCTCTCTCTCTCTGGCGCGCCCGACGCCTCTCTGATCATGCCGGCAACCGTTCTAGGCCAATGGACACTACACTAATTTAAATGCATCCAACCAGCGAAGCCCTACAAGGTATGCAACCGGGGAGTGAATGAACGATCAGTCGCCATCGAAAGACTTCTGGAAGATCAGACGACAAACCCGCCCGGCCACGAGTTGTGTCGCTCCGTTTGCCCGTCACCCCGTGTGTCGTTGGTTTTTGAGCGCGGCCAACGAATTATTCATCATCTTCACGATCGTCATCACGAGCATCATCATCATGATCATGGTAGTCACCATTGTCATCACCACTTTGTCGAGTTCGTCGTCCATCGAGTCCATCGGTCGAGCATCTTACCAACCGAACCGAACCGAACCGAACAGACCGACCACAGCGAGTGAGATGCTCGTTCAGTTCCACGGCCACATCCGCGGACGGTTCTTCCAAATTGAATAACTTTCATGTGCGCGCGGCCATAAAACTTAATTGATTTTCAGCTTCTCAAGCTCCGTGCATGCTTCTTCGGTCGTGGACGGACCCCAACGCGCGAGAGAGAGAGAGAGAGAGATGAGCTTTTTGTTTTCACTGCTTCAGTTCGATTCCTTTCCTCTCCCCGCACACACACACACACACACACGGGCGTGCTATTCCCCAAAAAAGGGAAAGGTCACACACAGAGAGAAACCGGGCGGCACCGTATCGCAGGAACGGGAGGAAATGTTTAAATTTTCTTCCGCCTCGCATTCCACGGGAGGGGGCCACCGCGCCGCGTGATTTAGAACCGCGCTCGCGGACATACCGGACGGACGGGGGGAACTTTCATCTTGCGAACGACGAAAAACAACGAACGAATTCGCATTCACCGCGATGGTGGATGATTCCGCGTTCCCCCCGGACGGAAGCCAAGCCAAGGCAAGCCAAGTTCGTTGGAGGATTCGTTCCGTTCTAGCTGTGGCCAGGGCTCATCAGAGCATCTCTCGGCTCGTTGGCATCACGTCGTGCCCGGGCATCAACAGCAGCAGCCGCAGCAGCAGTCGGGATGATGGATGATTATGATATTGTCCTGCAGGGATTTTCGGTCCGTCCGTCCGTCCGGACTTGGTCGATGCTGTCTGCAATGAAATAACAAAAAAGGAGAAAAAAACGCAGGATGAGTAAAGGAGCATAAAAAAGGGGGGTGAGAGGAGCTTTTTTTTCTTCCTCCAATACACGACAGAACAGCGAGCGGCCACATCTGGAGCATCTGGAGCAAAGCGATCGAGAAAGAAAGTGCCAAGTGAACTAACGGGAGTCGCTGCACTGGCCACTGACAGCGCCGTGGCCAGTGGGTTCACACAGGATCCGTCCTCCAATGCCGAGATACCGACAGGAGAAGAAGAAGAAAAAGAAGCAGAGAGAAAAAAACGCCAAACACTCCCTCGAGATGAATCATTGCACTCCCTCCCTAGCCCGCTGCCCAACTGGATTTCCACTGGAGTGCGAGGGGAGGGGGGAGAAAATTAAAAAAAAGGGCGGCAGCGGCATCGGCATCGGCATCGGCAACACCAAGCTCCGACCGTTGGTGGGTCACGGCAAAAGATAAAAAATGGAGGATTTAAATTAAATTTTACCTCTTCTTGCCGACACTTGAAAAGGACGAGCGGGCAAGCGAATTAGCTCCTCATGCGGCCACCACCTGGCAGGCTGGCTGGCTGGCAGGGTTTTCCGATTTTCTGACCAGGGCGTTAATCCCAAATGGGGCGCTCCAACGACTGCACCAACACCACCCCGACCAGTGGACAATGAGGCTGGTTTTTTTTGGTTGGTTGGTTGGTTGCCAAAACCTTTCTCCCACAGGCGGCATCATCATTGGGGATGGGGTGCAAGCTTTATGACAGAACTAATTTAAAATGGCCGCAGCCACAAAACGATTTTTGGCGTTTCGCCGTTACAATTCGCCGTCGCTCCGAAGAATGATTTATAAATTAGTCAGCCAGCCAGTCAGCCAGCCAGGGCATGGCGCGTTGCTGGACGATGCCGGATAAGGTACAATGTTGTGCTGCAGAAGCTGCAGCAGTAGTGCTCGAGAAGTTCCTGCACCCCGGAGCTCCTTCTGTCGCAAATTCTTCGCTCTAAACAAGACGAGACCGTACGCACACACATACACACGAGCAAGAGAAATGGGTTTCCGGTACTATTCCGGTGAACTTCAGTCGAGCTGGAGTGCAGTATTTGCTCAGCTGCACTGTTCCTCCATAAACTCCCGATCCCGGTCCCGTATTCAACCATAGAGTGACAACCTGATCCGAGACCGGTGAGTCCCGGGCCCGGGCAATCCGTCATCATTTTTCAAACCCATCAACGTCATCCCATGAGGCAGTCATCACCGACCGGTGCCGACGGTGCACTGTTCTGGACGTCGGGCACACTTTGTCCGTCGATCGAAACCCGGTCTGGATAGAGCGAGAGAGAGGATAGTCGGTGCGCGATCTACGCGCGATTCATTGTCTCTAGCAAGCCACCATGATCCCTGGTACTGGAGACGAAAGCACATCAAACCGATCCCGGGCATGACGATCGAGCATAAATATTTAAACACAATATTCGGACGGGATTGGGATTGGATTCAATGAGCGAATCCTTCAATTAAAAGTCGTCGTCGACGACGACGACGACGACGATCGATGTCACATTCCAAACACATTGACTAGATCGAGGATGGATCGAGGATTGATCGATCTTCCCGGTCCCGGCGTTTGTGTCATCTATTCTCTTCCTTTCCTCTCCCTTTCTCTCTCTCTTGCTCTCTTTGGCAGCCATGATGTCGCCGGAAAGGTAATTTATCAGTCGCCGGGGCAGTTTGTCAGCTTGTTTGTCCATCCTTTTGGCGTGGATCTCCCTCGCCCGCGCGCCCAGGACACACACACAGACACACACACACACACAGATCGGTGCTCGGTCCTTATCCGCGAGGCTTGACGCTTGTAACGACCTCAACACACATTCCAATCCATCCGAGCATCTTCTATCAACGGCAGCAGCAGCAGCAACGACGACGACGACGACGACGTCGAGGGTTCTCTTCTCCCACAAATGTCCCCCTGTCGCGGTGTCTTCCCTAATCCCTTGCTCCTGCACTGCACTGATCCGATGGCCCGATCCACAACCAATGGCTTTGCGAGTGGGTGTGCTCCAACTCCATTCCCCTTCACAGAGAAAGACACAGCAAGGGACATCGGAAAAGGAACACAACGACTCACGGAACCCAAGAACCGGAGCGCGCACGGCTCGATGACAACCTTTAGCGATTGACCGGAGCGGCCGGGAACGCAAAACTCGCCTCCCGGGGTCTCCCGGCAACGATATGAATTCGTTGCTTAAACTATCTTTATTTTCCGCACAAACGGAAACCACCCCTCCACTGCGGAGTGCTTCCCTAAAAAAAAACCTCAAGAAGAAGAATCTGACGACGACGACGAAGCATCATTTCATCTCGATCGGTCCGGCTGGAGCTGGAACTCGAACTTCGGTCCGCCTCGTGCTCGTGCTCGTCCGGCCACGGGACCACTACTTGGCAAAGGCTGCTGCTGCGGCGACCTTATCTGCGGCTAGGTCTTACGGGCGCACCCGCTCGAGCCTTCAGCTCAGCTGTGTTCTGTTGTGTGCGGCCTTTATGCTTTTCTCGATTTTTATTTATTTCTGCCATAAATTAATAAATTGAAAATATCCTGCCCCGTTACCCCGGAGCACTCCATCTCTTCCTTCGTTCCTCCCTTTCTCCCGCGCGCACACTCTTGCATCCTCTTCTGATACGGACATTCTTCTCTTTGAGGGTTTTTTTTTGTTTTTGTTGGTTTGGTCTTTGGTCTCGGCCACATTGATGCTACGCAGCATAAGTACGCACCAACGACGAACGCGAAGAGATTACACGACGACGACGACGACGGCGACGACGATGCGAACGGAGACGGACGTCGTCCGCGTTCTCGTCGATCGAGCGATCGTCGTTTTGGAGTGTGGGCTATGGGATGGTGGCGGTGTTGTCCGCATGTCCGCCAATACCCAACTACAAGCAAGCCCGTAACTCGACGCACCACGACGCTGTACGCGGAGTGATCAAAATTTGTGATTGCTGCCAGAGTCCACGCTACAGAATCCGCGCTGTTGTTGTTGTTGCTGCTGGTGCTGGTGCCGGTGGTGCTGCGTTCCAGCAGAGGCGTCCCCGACCCGGCAAAGGACGGGAGATAATGATAACGACGACGACGACGACAACGGCGGTGGTAGTGGTGGTCGGTAAAAGGGAGGAAAAACATTTCTTTGCCTCATCGCGAGACGAAGCGAAGAGATTAGCAAAACATGTACTCATATATATATATATTTGTTCCTTCCAGATTCCATTTTGTTCGTTCCGGCTGGCTTCGTTCGATCGATGCGGATGATCTGGTGGTCGTCGCGTTACCCTCTCGGCCCTCTCTTTGGTTTGTCCTGACCTGTCCCGTCTGCCTGGCGGTTGGCAGCTCAACACCGACCGGGTGCCAGTGTGCTGGCTTGCCGGCTGGCTGGTCGGTTGGTTGGCCAGCACTACATAATGAAGATACGACGTTCGCGAAAACGCGTTCCCACAGACGCACTCGTTTTGTAGCCAAATGTCACCAACGCTCGACAAGGGGCTCGAGTGGCCGGACTCCAAGGATCGAGACCGAGACTAAGGAATGTTGATAGTGCGTTGTATGTGTGTGTGTGTGTGAGTACGAGGAGCGGTTTACCGGCCCACGTTTGGTGCAAGATTTATGCCATCACGGTGCCGGATGACGGAGATGAGGATGACAATTTCCGTTCCCCCCCGGCCCGGTATGTGGCGTGCACCTGCAGAAACCCACGACAAGATTGTGATCCCGGCCGGCCGTTGCGTAACGTACGTAATCCATAAATATATTGACTGATCGGGTGGTTGGGCGTGTGGAAAATGTGCGAAAACTGTCTTAGGGTTCATGGGAAAAGCATTTCAGGAGTAAGGGTTTGGTATGAAACCTCGATGCACTGTCACTGGAGGTTTACCTATTGGCTATTAGTAACAGAGTCCATTCTATTATCTTCTTTCTAATTGAAATATAAAAAGGATTAGGTATGCTATCAGTTATCTTTAAGAATATTTCTGGTAAGTGATCATAAGTGAAACTTATTCGAACGAGGAATATGCTGCATTGGTTAGCAATTTGTATTGAATACGATAATTATGGTTCGATAGAGAAAACCATAGTAGATTTGTGTTACAGTTTCAAAAATTTAAAAAATACAAAAAAAAAGGAACGTAAAAAAATGATCGATTTTATAGCAAATAGAAAATGAAGCTATTTCAAAAGAATTGGATATTGAAAATTGAAATTGACCTTAACACATGTACAAACAAATAGAATATTTAAAATAGAAATAGAAGGCTAAACTATTAAACGAAAAGACAAAATTGTTACATTAGCAAAAGAAAAGAATAACATTGTGAAACAAAGCCATTCAAAAACACATTGACCTATTGAATTACGAATCAAAAACTCATCTGTTAAATAGAAAACTAAGCCGCTAAGCAGCAGTAGTTCGATCCACCCTTTCTATATGAGTAACACAAGAATAGTACAAGAACTCCAGAGAATGAAAGTAATAACTGCTATGGTAACAATGTTAACTCAAAACGGCATAAATGTTCGCTGAATAAAGTCGAGTAAATTCATTAAATTCAAATATTTTGCATCAATAGACCCAACTAACTGATTTCTATAAACCCACTTCATTGAATTGCAGATCGTTTCATTCACGATGCTTTGCTCGCTACAATGTAAGTTCCCCATCCATAAAGCAATAAAGCATCTAATCCCGAAAAGCGACAAACTAGTCAATTCAATTGTGCAAAAGCGTTCCACGGCTCAGCTCGAGCACCACTCAAGTCAACGATCACTCCTGCAACGCGAGTCGATCGACAGAGTGTGCTACCGTTTTCCGGTCCTTTTTCGCGGTACCAAAGACCACACAACAAAGAACAGGACCGGGCAGGACAGGACAGAAGGCTTTCACTCGGTGCTGCTAACGATTGCACCACGAGGTGACATGCAAAATGCGTGTTCCACTCACGCCGACAACAATGACGACAATGAAGTGCCAAAGTGCCTCGAGTGCCTCCACCCTTTGACATGCTATTAGCGTCCACTCGAAGTGGGACCACCACCAGAGAGCGCAACCTCCTTGCGAGCGAGCGAGTAGCGAAAGTAGTCAACAACTCTCATCACTTTCTAAGCCAAGCGCTAAGATCACCTCGGTTCGATCGATTCCGATCCGATATCGGATCGGATCGGATCGGTAACATCCGGTGCTCCGGGTATAGAACCGGCCACGGTCACTCCCATTCCGCGGGGAGCGCGATCAACTTCTCCCGGAAAGGAAACAGCGCCAAATGTGCCGGCGATCGAGCGGCCTCTGGACAACGGACGCCATCTGACGCCGTGATGTCGAACGATTTATAATTAACTGTCCCAAGCAGCCCAGCTCCGTTCCGTGTTCGCCATCGCCATCATCATCATCATCATCGCCAGAAGTCACCGCCCGGGCCGACATTGTAGTGTGCTGTGTCCTAGAAAAGCTGACCGCGGTCGCTCCGTTCACTCACTCCGAGTGCTGACCCCGCCGCTCTCACCGATGATCGATCAGGGGCGATGCCGTCGGTCCTCGGTTTTTGCTTTTTTTTTTTTTAATGCTTGACCTAGCGGCTCTAAACCCGGGGGGGTTATTAAAATGTCGCGGCCAATATAAAGCCGGTGGCCGGGTAGAATAGGCTCCCTTTGCGGGAATGCCCGGAACCGACCGAGGGCCTCTCTGGCCCTCTTCTATCGTGGTCCGATGATCGTGGCCATGTTTGCTTTCCAGCGCTGCTTTGCTACTGCCACCGTCGCTTCGCTTCTTCGCCCTTTGTGGTTGCCGGCTTTCACGACCCGCCTGCCTGGCCAGCCAGCTAGCCAGCCAGCGGCTACCGTTTGTGCGGTTCGCGTCTCTTTTCATTCCCATGTTTTCCTTTTCTTTTCTCCCTTTTGTTTAATTGCCCGTGTTTGTTTTTCTTCCTTCCCTTCCTTTCTCTCTCTCTCCTTCTCTCTCTCTCTCTCTCTCTCTCTCTCTCTCTTTCGCGCTCTTCTCATCTATCTTGTTCTTTTGTAGATTCTCTCTAGATGTTCCTTTCAATTCCATCCACGCTTTCTAGTCCCTCTCCTTCCCCCCGGGGTGGTTGGAATGCATTCCGCGGTTGGTTTCGACTGCTACGGGGCGACCGGCTTGCAGTCCAAACCATGTCCATCCATCCTGGATCGGCCGCGGATTAGCCGTGAGTCTGTCGCGAGCGCCTTCATGGTGCCTCCGTTCACCGCCGGGTCTGTTTCCATTGTTATGCTCGCGATCGCGTAGTTTTTTGAAGCTACTAGACAGAGAGAGAGGGAGACCAGTCTGCTTGTCGATCGTACGTTCCTTCCTTCCCCGTCTTTTCTCACCTTTCACGGCCGCGCGACCGATGAATGATTCAGATTTGCAACAGCATTCTCCTGCTGCTCCATCAAAAGTTAGCGGACATCAAGATCACCCGCGGGATCATACCGCTAGATCTCGCTAGATCCCCAGATAATGGGCCACTTCCTCCTGGTTTCCTGGTTTCCTTTTGTATCGGGGACTCCGGGGGCGTGTAATTAAGTTATAAGTTCCGAAGCGAAGCATTTCTCAGCGCATTCTAGCACAACAAAAAGGGCCACGAACAAAACACGAATAATGCACTGTTCTGGCGCGCCTGTACCTTTTCGGGGTGGCCATCGTCTACCATTACTGGTCGTCGTGTGCTGGCCAGAGCTGGGTATGTAAATTTGGGGATTGGCCGCAAGACCGCGCATCGAGCCTCAAGGGGGGAGCAACGTCCCTGAACCCCCGGGCTGACCTTTTTTGAGGCAACAAAACGGTAGCACAATTTGAATAAAATGGAACTTTCAACGACGACGATGGCGATGACGAGGAGACGACGTCGACGACGACGACGGCGACGACGTGGATCTTGCTAGACATTTGATGTAATGCCCTGCCCTGCGCTGCGCTGTCGCTGCTGATAAAACTGATAGCAAAGCGAAGGGGAGGAAAATTTAAATGAAAAACCATCACCAAACCTGGCAATCCATCCAGCTGCACAGGAGCTCAGAATGCCCACGAGACCAACCATCATGATTGTTTGTTTCGCCTCCTCCCTGCCCCCCCAAAAAAAAACGGTCACCGACGGTCCGGGGGGGGGGAAAGACAGGAAGATTCGAATCTAAAAAGGATCCACGCGGCGGCAGCAACCGAGGATTCGTGGGATGACCGGCTCCTTGTAGGATACGTCACATGGTCTGCGGCCCCGTCCCGACAGACAGGGAGACAGACAGAAGGCTCCTGGATTGGGAATATTTTCGGCCTGTTCGGGCCGGAAATTTGCCTTTCGCCAAAAGCAGCCGGATGGTCTCACTGACAGCAGCAGCAGCAGCAGCAACCCTTAAAGATCTTCTCCAAAAGATTGTTGCTGCTGGTGCTGCTGCTGCTGGTGGGGGCCACCGTTGCCGACAAACGGTACCCGAGGGGGGTGCCCGTGCCATTGTCCTACGCGCCGTCGTCGTCGTCTTCGCGGTCGTTGTCGTTGGGTTTTTGGCTCATTTCGATCGATCGAAGGTAGTCGATCGCACGTTCGTCACCGTGTGACGACGACGACGACGACAACAAAGCCCGAGGGCTTTGTCTTTGCGAAATGCTTCCCGGAGACATCAACGCTGCATACGTCGGTTTGTACGTCGGTTAACGATCGCCGCGGCTAAACCACGATGATCCTGTTCCTGCTCCTGCTCCTGGGGTGGTTTTTGATTGGGTCGAAATGTGTGTCCCAGAGGTCTGGCTGTCGCCGGGAGTGATCTGTTTTGTTGGGAGTTTTTTTGTTTTTTGTTTATTTGTTTTTTTTTTGTATGTCTGTTTGAACGATCTTCACCTTTCAACGGTGATGGAAGTGAGCAAAAGGGAAAAGAAATGCAGCAACAGTAGAAACCCCGGGAGGAGCTGGGAATGTCGTCCGTCCATCCGACCCCGGGGAAAATTGGTTGCCCAATTAAGGTTGGAGGAGAAACATTTGCAAACGCCTTGATGCGGGCAGAATGATGTTCTTCTGTCACTCATTCTGGTTTAGATACAATGCAATGACGCATGCACATGCAATTCTATTTTAAATAAAGGGAACACAGGAACTTGGCCTCTACCTTGAGTTGAGGCGGAATGTAAACCTATTATTGACGTGTGGTCAGCACTTGCTCTCGCGACGTCTTGGAATGTTAGCATCCTTGAGCCCACCTTAAGGTTCCTAACTACGATAGCAACTTTACGTTAAAAAGTTCCTAAAATAAAGTTTCTATCGCCGCCAAAATGGAAGAAACTTTCTTCACGATCAAAGTTGCCATTGCTTCTAGAGTGCATAGTAACGGAATCCAATTTAAGGGAGACCGTGGTTGCACGAGTTAGAGAGTTAAGTGTCTTAAAAGAGTTAACAGGCTTAGCGTGTGTTGAAAAAGTTGAGCGTGTCAAGAGTGTTGAGTGTGTTAAGAATGTTAAAAACGGTTAAAACGTTAGAATCAGAGTGTTAGCATTAGAGTGAGTGTTAGAGTGAATTTGAAATAAACGTTCAACGTCAACAGCCAGAAGTAAATCAATCGATGGTCATCGATCCAGGTGCGAAATGCAATTGCCAGCAAATATTTCAAATTATGAACGAAACGTAAGCACAATGAATAATAAGGTAGACCTTAGTTATGAAGAAGCTTTCACTGCCATGTTGAGACCCATTCTTCGCTACCCGTTTTCAATCGGAGAAAGAAGACCTCAACCGAATGCATCTGACGGCGTCACATAAATCTGGTTTCGAGCAGCGACATCGAGCACCTTAAATCGTCGTCTTGAGCCCTCGACGATGAAGCCATCTGCCCGCTAAGTGCCCACCGCTCAAGCGGCTCCAGTTCCGCGCCGTTTGTCACTTCCTCCAAGTGGCCCTTTGATGAGAGACCGCGCGCACCGACACACACACACACACCGTTCGGGGAATTCGAAGCCCGAAAACCAAATGAAAAGAAAAACAAACATGGACCGGGTCCTGCCGTGGGGGCATCTGAAGGGCGAATGCACTTCCGCACTCCCTCCGCACCATCACTAATCGCTACCGGCTTCTGGCTTTGTTGTCTTTGTCTTTGTTTTTTTTTCGTTTTTTTTTTTTGGGAGTTCGTTAATGAGTTTACAATAATTCTCACACTATATCTCCCCGGTGTGAGGATCAGGGTGTGGGGGACAAGAAGAAGGCGGATGGTTTATGATACCCAATCCGATCCCAAGTGAACCACCCGCGATGCACCACCCAGGACGGAAAGTGGCCGGATCGTGCGATCACCGAGATCGCAGCGCTTGCAGACGGTCCGGAGGGGCGGGAGGGAGCGAATGCAGTCCCGGAATGCAATCACAGCCCTTTCTCGCCATCCCCCATTCCGCCATTCGGGTGGACGGCGATTTTTTGTCCTTTTTTTACGATGCACAATGGACCTCCCGCCCCGCCCCAGGCCTGGACGGTGTCGCGGTGTGGTTGATAATTAATTTATATATCCCGCTAATTAACGGCGCATAAATTTAAGGCCGCAGCGATCGCGAACACCCGAAAAACGGCCTAACGCTCAACCCCTCCCCTCGAGGCCTTCGGTCTGGTTCCGGATGCATTCCCAACATGGAGCATGAGCTGGCCAACCCCGCTGGCAACTGCACCCGTGCACCTGTGAATTCCGCCATTTCTAATTGATCGTAAACATTACCTTTATTGGCAATTGTGCCTGTGTGTGTGTGTGGTTTGGGTGTTTGATGCAACAACATGGTGATGATGGATGGATGGATCGTTCCATTGAAGGCTCCCACATAAGAGGCCCGCCCATAAACCGTGTGTCGAAAGGTGTGCGCGCATCAGCCCCCAAAAAACCGTGAGAACCTTGCCCATACACACACACACACGCACGTTCGTTGTTTAAGAAAGATTTTTATATCCCCTGTTTTTTTGGGGCCAGTAGATCAGAGCGGTTCGGAGTAACGATCGAATACCCCTTGTTAGGGTTGTCCGATCCGAGAGAGAGAGAGAGAGGATCAGATTCGGTACGCTCGGTAATCCGATCGAAATCCCAAGCAGCACCACAACAACAACAACACAACAGCTGCTGGTTAGCTAACTAAACAGCCAAAAACAAAACGAGCCAAATCTAATCGCACAATGTACAGATGAGGACAGACCACGATCTCCGGCCCCGGAGTCCAGGGGCCCGGGGGTAATGGCGGGCATTTAATGATGCCAAAAAGTAGCAACGCGGATGCGGAGCAAACGGAACGGAACGGACACCACACAGAACAACGAAAAGCTGCTCATAAAAGCGCCAGCGTCTCAAGCAACAACAACAACAACAACAACACAAAAGGCCCTTTCCAGACAGAACAGAAAACCATTTCCGAATTGTTGCGCGCGGGGTCTAATATTATGTTGGCCGCGGTTTTGTGTTTTTTTATGAGTACACCACCACCATCACCACCACCACCACCACCTGCTGCTACTACTGCTGCCTACTTCCTGCCCGGAACCGGCTCCTCGTGCCCTTTTTTTTCGCAAGATTCCCTCCCGTACGGCGTGTCCCCATTTGCTGCGGCGATTGTTTAAATCGCTCACTAATTTAATGGGCCGTGCAAAGCTCAGATAGCAACCCCTTCGCTCGCAACCTCCTCGGCCAGTTAGCCACCGGCACCGGATCAAATTCGAGTGCCCGGCGTTTGCCAACTACCCCACACCCCGTGTGCTCGTTCACCTTGTTCTAGTTATCACGACAAGCAGCCCCTCACCCCGTTTGTGGGGAGGAAGAGTTTTTTTTTCTTTCTTTTGGTTTTCCTTTTCCGTTGTCTAGCTCAAGCTGTTGCGGTTGCTGCTGCGGCTGCTGCTGCTACATTTGAGGGCGCTTTTTGCGGACAATGTCTGCATGGTTTCGGTCGCTGGTGTCGAATTGCCGCCCGAAAGGACCCCAGGACATCCTGCCGCAATGCTAGATGATAATAACCGTAAATGAGTTTTTAATGTCTCGCGACTGTTTGATCTACAGCCACAAGCGGAGGAGGATAAGGAGGAGGAGGAGGAGGAGGAGGAGGAGGAGCAGAATGGTGGACACGTTGGTGGTCATCATTTGCCGCCTTTCATCCGATCGCTTCTCCTCCTTCCCCTCCCTTCAGTTCTATTTCGAGGCAATTCGAAAGGTTCGTCGCTTCTCCTACGGTTGAAGTCGATCGGAGAGACGATCTCACCCTTAAGCACGTTCTTGTGATGCTCGTGGTGAGAATGGAATAGCCAACCGGAGTGGTGGTGGTGGTGGTGGTAGTAGTAGATCGATTCTAGATCGATTCGATCAACGAATCGACCAAAGTCGATGGCCGCTCCAACCCCAGGGGAATGTCCCCGTGGATCAAAAGGGTGGGGGAGGGGGTGGTTAATCCAACCAAGAGGGTTGCCACCGTCGGTGGCCTTGGATGGTCAGAACCCAGAAAGGGAAGCGGGACCATTCGATCGCGATGCGATCGCGAGACCAGCGGGAGAGCAAATAAGCGACTCTCCCTCACCCCCGTCCACCCGGTCCGTCGTCGTCGTCGTTGTTGTCGTCGCCGCACGCGGAAGAAATGATAATAATGATGACGATAATGAGAAAAAATATGATTGGTTTTTAATTTCATCCCCACACCATCCCCATCTTCCCTTCCCGTTCCGTAGTTGGTGTCCCGGAGTGCCGGGAGCTGCATTAGAGTTTGCCGTCGTCATCGTCCGGGTGGAGGAGCTCATCTGTGCGCGGGCGCGGCCACACAAATCCCGACCCTTCAACCCCCCGGTTCTCTAGTGGATAGTTAATCCTGGTCGTTCCAGCATCCGTCGGCATCGATTTACGGGGGGGGATGTTTCTTTTTTGTTTGTTTGTCGAGACGCGCGAGAACTTCTCGATTCCCTTCACTTCGACGACCGGCGGACGGCGTCTGGCCATCAGAGACAGAGGGTGCCAGGGTCGTCGCCATTTCGTCACATCGTCATCAATCCGCGACCGCGTCCGTGACCGCGACGCGAATGGAATGCGAGCAAAATCGTTCTAAACTATCAACGAAACGTCCGGAACTTCGGACGCTTGGCGGCTCGTTAACTCAAATATTCGCCGACCGGCCAGCCATTTGCATGCACATGTCCCTAGTCGTGTCCCTGTCCTTGTTCCAATTCCACCTTTTCTTCACCTACCCCCACCACCCGCCTCCCTCCGACAATGACGACAATGGTAACGATATTTAGTGAAACGCGAAATTGCACCAAAAATGCACCGATTCCATTCATCTCCGTGGGAGAGAAGATCGGTGGGAGGGAGGGGGACACACG
Source organism: Anopheles darlingi (assembly GCF_943734745.1). Lineage (NCBI taxonomy): Eukaryota > Metazoa > Arthropoda > Insecta > Diptera > Culicidae > Anopheles > Anopheles darlingi. Next base: position 24,751,703 of record NC_064874.1, on the reverse strand, counting down.
TACACACACGAACACACACACACACGCCCATACGTATGGAGAGAAAAAAACAAAAGCGAGAACAAAGCATAAAACAGAAAGGCCGGAGAGGAGAGAACGAAGGAGCGAAGAAGCGGATTCAAATGAAGGCACGCGGGCCCCCGGAAGGCTGGCCGCTGGTCCGCTGGTCCGCATGTCCCTCTCTCCCTCCCCCCTGGGTACAAACATCGTTCCGACCGCCGGATCGGGGTGACGAGCGACATGACATTTGGTTTCCACGCGCCAACATGAAACCACCCCCCCTCCCCCGGGGGGCATGTCACCTCCTCGGTGGAGGAGGGTACCACCTGTTATCAATCGCTTGAAATCGCTTCTGATGCACTGCGACACATTCACACACCACCACCAGATGGTCAGGAGGGGCGGAAAGAGGAGCAGGAGGGGAGAGAGGAGGGTCTGAAATTGAGCTACGGTGGTACGTTGAAGTTGAACGGCCACCACGGGGCCAGATATTCATCAATTCTCATTACCCTCGAGTTAATCGGAGAGAACAATGTGCCGGAGAGACGTGGGACAAAGGGTGAGGCAGAGGATGAAGGAAGACGAGAGGAAGAGGAAACGTTGCATTGCATGGAAACTGTAGGCGTGTTGCTCAACAAAGTCCACCACAGGATCTGCGGGGAATCTGAGGATCCTGGCGATCGAACAACGACGACGACAACAACCACGAGTTGTACCACGAGCTCGTTGGATGGGGAATGGAATGGTCGCCTGGAACCGGGACCTGGACCTCATCCCAATAACCAACTCTTTCTTGCAGCCCAGAGTATTAACCGTTCTTCCATCAGCAACAGCAGCAGCAGCAGAAGGAAGCGAATAAAGACAGAGCGAAAGAGAGAGAGAGAGAGAAAGATGAAGAGAATGTGGAGAGGGACGCAGTGGAGGGTGGCAAGTGTTTCCGAAAATTCGTTTCGGGGCCACTCCCTTTTCGCCGATTTTTCATTCCGCCGCATTTTCGACTTCGATTTTCACCTTCAACGTTCCAACGCTCTTCGCGCCGATCGCCGCTCCGTACTACGACAACAACAATGGCGTCGCTGGCGTCCGGTGAGCATTAATAGGTCCAAAAAAGACCAATTTTCACTTCCTTCACTACATCCCTCGAGCGCTGATTAGCGCGGATCGCCACCAAGTGCCGCGATCGCCTCCGATCCGGCCCCGGATGCCGGACCGATGGTCATGGTTCTCGAGCAGCTCGCTGAAGATCGAGGAGACGAACAGGGGCGATCGAATGCACCAAACTCCCCCTTGATATAGTGAAAGATTCGATCGCGATCGCGATTCGCGGCGTTCGTGGCGGCGCAACCCAACCCAACAACAACAGCAAGAACAACAACAGAAACAACAACAGCAACATGATAAATTAGTACGAGCGCATTATCGACTTTCGCTTATCGGGAAATTAATTAAAAATTAACCAACACATCGATCGCAGGATGAAGATAGCGCGAGCTGATGCGGTACACTGACGCCTTCCCTTCCTCCCTTTCCTTGCACCTTCCCCCCCCCCCCCCTTCCGCGATCCTACGATCGCGATGCAGCTCGGCGCAGCACATTTCGGTTCTTTTACATTTCGGGTTCTCTCTCTCGCTCTTCGCGCTTCGGTCGCTTCAACAGCAAACCGAACCAAGCCAAGCCAGCGCGAAAGATCGATCGGTGTGTGCGTGTGTGTGTGCGCGTGCGCAGCATTCTTAGAGCATAAATCGATCCACCGACCCGTGATCGGTGATCGAGGGGACGCGTATCGGACGCGTTTCATCGGTCAGCATCCATCCATCCATCCATCCATCCATCCATCCGTCCAGCGGACCAACGAGCCGAAAACTGCGGCGGTCTTAATGATGACATAAATTTTTGCAACCCAAAAGGCCAACGGCCCTGGCTGGTGATCCTGTGCCCGGGTGGGGGCACATCATCCCCCTACCGAGCGATCGACGACGACGGCGGCAGTGACGGCGAAGACGGTGATGGTTATCGGGCTAATATATTGATCGTTGGATCGGGATGATCCCAACGTCGTCGAAGCCGAAGCCTCCTTTGCTCTGCCTCTCTCTCTCTCTCTCTCTCTCTCTCTGCCACTCTGCAGCAAATCAACGGCAAATGCGAAGCGACAACAGCAACAAACAGCATCCATCGATCACGATCATTAGCTGGGAACATGATTTTTCGGGGCTCGCTCGCTCGCTCGATCGTTATGGACTGCATGTTGACTAATTAAAAAGGCGGACAAACGTCAGAGGCATACGAGCATTTCGGCTGTCACCCCGGAGGTGAGCACACACACACACACACGCGCGTACAGATTGGAGCCACGGTCATCACGGTGATAACATCAAACATGACGCGTGAGAAATCAAAGCAACAAGCAACGATCGAGGATCGAGCCAAGGAACGTTCGTTGATCGTGCTGCAGCAGAAAGTTTGACATGCGACAGCGAACGGCCGCGATCGCGAAATGAGGGGCCAGTAATCAATTCCGCGAATTGGAGTTGGCTAAAACGACAATCCATCTGCGGTTCGAAGGCGTTGACGACACGAAAAGGACACATTGGCACCACCGATCGTCGCAGGAAGTGGCGACATCTTTGTGACAAATCAAAGACACTCTGCGGCGTTGCTGATGGAGAGGTGCTTGTACTGTGGTGCTTGTGTGTTCGTGCTACTACCTTCCCGGTGGTACCACGCCGGTGCGATAAGACAGATGATGATGATTATGATTGGTTGGTGGGACCGTCCTCGCCGCCATACCGAGGGGCTGTTCGGTTAATGAAGCCGCGCCATCTTGCGCCGCGCTTGTGTCGCTGTCTCTGGCTCGTCGTGGCTCATGATGAGCTGATCTGGCTGCTGCTGACGAGTAATTGGGTCTGCGTTGGTGGATCCACGGAGTGCATTCGGTGCATTCGGTTGCTGCTTCGTGGCGGTCTTCCCGACCTTCTAATAAAGCTATTATCGGAGGAGTACCAACGACAAAAAAATAAAACGCAAACCGACACGCTGGAGGGGGGCAATTACTGGAGTGGCAACGCTCTGCTGATGAGACGGATACCGACGCGATGGCGGTGGCGGTGGCGGCGCCGGATGATGATGATGATGAAGATGAAGATGAAGATATTTGGTGGCATCTTCCGTACGACCTTTTGCGGGTGCGTTGATGAGGTGGAAGTGACTTTTAATATGGCTCAACATTAACATCCGCACCACCGAGGGAAGGACGATCTTGTATAACGTACATGATCAGCGGCTAGGAGAATGCGAATGCGAGTCGAGGCGAGCGTAAGCAAGATCCTTCTGTTGGATCTTTGGAGATACTGGGATCACCCTTAAGGCCGCCATGCACGGTCATGCATTCCATGGATTTTTGGATATTGTTTAGTAAACTAAACGTGAGAGGATCAGATCTCAACAATTAAAGCAGCTTACGTAACAGAGAGTGGTACGACTGTTAGCTTGCGCTGTTAAGAAAACGTTATTTGCATGACTTTTGCTCACTTTGTCAGTAAATAATTTCATACGTGGTATATTATTTATTGTGAATACAAATCCTGCCAGAAAGCAAAAAGAACACTTGGCGCGATTTTTTTATATATGTACGGTGCACCATCTAGACATTAATAACATTTCTCACGATTTAATTAGGGTATGCAATGCCAATTATAGACAACTCACTCAGAATACAATACCATCACTGAAATGACCATCTATTAGATACACAAAAATCGTGCTTGCTTTGAGCATTACGCATAGTACACAACAATTCTGAAGTAATACCAGTAATCTCCACTTTGATATTTGCCTTCAGTTCTTCAATAGTCTTCGGTTTACTGGCATACACCTTACTCTTCAAACAACCCCACAGAAAAAAGTCTTAGCGAGCTTAGGTGTCTATATCTCCAATAGCTATCCAATATGTCTCAAACAGATCTTTAGATAAGCACGCACAGTTTTCACAGTTGATCGATTATTTTCAATAAATACCGCTACAATTTCAGGCCGGTTTTTTGGCCTGAATCTATCCATGATTAAAATGGCATACTGAATGATGTCTCAGAATCTGGCCGATGTGACATATCAAATTGACAGAAAAATTGCAAAGTTATTCAACATTTACATAGGTCCTGTCTAGATATATCTATATCATGGATTTTAAAAGAAATGATGCACGCTGCTTATCATCTTCTAGTTGACTTCGCGTTGAATTTGAAATTGAGATATGCCTTGGAGTTGATCCGATATCGTTAGTAGTATGTGAAGAGTCTTCCGTGCATGATGCAGTGTACGAACGTGGATGGCAGTCTTTAAACAGCGAACAGATCAACCTGTTCGAAGAAACTCTTCACTCTGCAACTGCCACCAGAACATCCACCGAATGCAGCTCTCGCAAGATCTGTTATCCGAGTTCCCAACAGTGTCCAGGTATCCGTACAAAAAACCAATTTCGGCCAAACACTCATTACAGACCGTAACACACCGACCGAACCCCAACCTGGCACCGGGACCACGGGAGCGGCAATTTCACCAACAAGATGATCACGGTTCATGGCGTGATCATGGTCGTCCCTTTCGACCGAGGATGGATCGATCGATCGCTGGCTCGCTGGCTGGCTGGCTGGCTTGCTGGCTGGTTGGCCAACTGGCGCACTCCTTGGTCTCGGAAAGCAAATCGGATGCGCCAAAGTTGTTAAACTCACCATTCCTGGTGCCTTCTGGATCCGGAGAGGGGTCCGAAACCCATTTAAAGAGTCCGTCCACCGCAGAACCTTGGGACCACCGCCTTCCCGTGATTATATGTCTATCCCGGAGCAACGGGAACGGTCCCTGGTTTTTGTGGTGGTGTGTATGTGTGTGTGTGTGTGAGAGAGAGAGAGCAACCACCAATAATGCCATCCTGGCCCAGACCGTCGCTCGATGCTGAAGTGCGGTCAAAGTGTGTCCGTGGAGTCCCACAGGAAGGAGAATCGAATCGAGAATCTCCTTCTGCTGTTGCTGCTGCTGTTTCTCTGCTGTTCTGTTTGAAATTGAGCTGAAATTATAGGTTTAGCCCTCGAGAGGCACCAGTGGGTTCAGGATGACGATCGCGATCGCGCGCGAAACCCCGCACCGGACCCAACAACCCGCCCTGCAACCCGACATCGAAATCAGCGTTTCGGGAGTTCCCGGGCGAGCGCGCGCGCGCGGCCATCGAGATCCCGACAATATGGCGTCCCCGGGATCCCGGTTAAGACAGAGACGGAAATAGAGATAAAGACATGTGTGTGTGTGTGTGAGAGAGAGAGAGAGGAGTGCGAGTCGTCGAATCGAGGAGTTGACTACTCAATTTGCCACTATCATCACCATCGATCGCAGCCGGGCAGCGGCCATCTTTCTTCCGTTCCGTTCCCTTTGCAGAAAGTTCGAAAAAGGCAGGGAGAGAGATCGAGAGAGAGAGAGCGCGCGCTGGTTGGCCAATAGGTTCGCCATAAATTGCCCTTTTCCAGGGTTGCTGCTGCTGCTGCTGCTGCGCCACAGCATTGTGGTGGTGGTGGCACAAACCCGCAAGTGGCCGCACCATATAAGAAGTTAATTGCCGGTTGTAAAGCTATTTACCATAGACTGTTTCCCACTCATAAGTGCCAACGGCCATCCATAGCCAGGCCATAGAGAGAGAGAGAGAGGGCACCGCGTCACCGGGAGGCTTTTCGAACCCGAGGGAGTGAGGGGAAGGGGAGCCAACATAAGCCGTCTTATGCTACTTCACTCATCCAATCCATCCCGGGCGTTTGCGTTGCGTTATCCACTCAACCGACTACCGATCATCTCAACCCGGGTGCCGGTCCCCGGGGTCGTGGCCAACTCGTGGCCCGAAGGAGTCGCCTTTAAGGCTTCTCCTCTTCCGTTGCTACCCCGCGGGTCGCCAGATCCACGATCACAAATGCGCGACAGACGGCACTTAAGCGACGGACGAGACGCGACGAAGACGAACAAACAGCCCCCAGCACCAGCACCAGCAGCACCAGCAGCAGTAGCAGCGTCGACGGACGCCTTGCTGGCCAACTGTTTACTCTCCGAACCGAACGGCATTCGGGGACCGGAGCCCATTGGCCACTTTGTGTGTGGGGTATGTAAATCATGTCAAGCGTCGCCCAACCGCCCAAGAACGACATCAGTGTTGTTTGGTGACTTAACGGAATCGAACCGCCGCCACCACCACCGCTTAGCGGACCACTCCAAACACTCCAAACATCCCCGATCAACGGGAGGGAAATCCATAATAAAAAAAAATCCCTCGAGCAGGTGGCCGCAGTGTGTCCGGACGTGCGTGCGTTTCTAACCCTGCGGCTGGAAACAAAAAAAAAACAAACCGGGAAGGAGGATTCGCATGCAACCGAAGAGCGACGCTCACAACGAGCAGCAGCAGCAGCAGCGCCATTGCCGTGAAGATCGTTGTGGTGTCATGCTGAGGCACCGGTAATACCGGTAGCACAGGCCAGACCAGGGCCAGACCAGGGCCATCGCAGCCGGCACCCTCTGCCAGCCAGCTACTGTTTGATCGATCCTCTTGGCATCTCTTGGCCGGTCTTCGGGTTCGGGCAGAGAGCCGCGCATTTGAATGCGAAGCAACCCACAGGCGGCCACAGGATCGGTAATTGATCGATTATGGATTATGCTTCGCTGTCGCCGCCGGGCAAAGCCGAAGAGCCAGCGAGGGCCCAGCCAGGTAAGGGGCCGAAGAAAAGCAGCAGCACGCGATCATCACCCTTAACGATGCTGCTCGAGCAACAGGAGCAACAGGAGCAAATCACGGGAGTTCCAAAATTGGTGTCAGCTTCGGTCAGTCCTGCACTCCATTCCCGTGCTCGGGGAATGAAGCGAATGGAAAGCGAACCTTTCTCACACACTCATGCTATGGTTTTGTGTACGGTGCGGAGTCAGCGCGAAGTCGAGTCGTATGCTGTGCGTACGACGGCTGCGGTTTGCAACCGAATGCCGAAGAAAAGGTTAACATTACCATAGCGCTCAATCGCGATCGCGTGAAAGCCAAATCGTTTTAAACCAGCGAGCGCCGCGAGGCCAACACTCGGCCGGCGGGCGACTATTACGGACTCCCTTATTGGAGAGGATCGACCGATCCGCCGTAGCACGAAACAGTAGCAACAGGCAGCCAGCCAACAACGGTTGGCAACGACACTCACGACGAATCAATATTCATCATCACGATCACGAGCTCATTGCCAAAAAGGGACTTCACTTCAGCACACCGCGCTCGTACCTTCTCTTTCTCTCTCTCTCTCTCTCTCTCTCTCTCTCTCTCACGCCGCGCTCGTACCTTCTCTTTCTCTCTCTCTCTCTCTCTCTCTCACGCGCGCGCGCTGGTTTCGTCGCAGAATTTTAGTAGTAAAAGCACTGGACAGAGGACACTCCAATGCTCAAACTCATGTTAGAGATCAATGCAACGCGTTTTGTGACGTAACTGAGGATCAACATCGTCACTGAGCATCAAGTAGTCTGCAAAGAAACCGAAACCACACACAGCACGTCAGGAATTATCAAAAAACAAAAATGGATTCGAAACAAACCACGCAGCCAAACCATCTCACTCACTAGCGAACTAGCGAACGAAACTCCGAATTTCTCCGGAGAATTCTCAGGAATTCCAGAATGCAGCCCACTTCCCACCATGATGGGCCAGCTCAGCCGGTCAGCCGGTCCGGTTTTTGGTGGTGGCCTCCCTCATTAACAGCGGTTATGATGGCATTTCGGTAGTAGCCGTTGATCCACCGTTGGTCCGAATCCGAACCGTCACCGTCACCACCATCATCGAATTCGAATCGCCACCGGACGGACAAAAACGGACACAAAAACAAAAACGGCGAGCGAGAAGAGCAGTGTGCCCCTTGCGCCCGGTGCGGTGGTTTCCCGGTGTGCTCGATGGCACATAATCGTAAATTTTACTTTTTCACTGGACCAGCGATTATGTTTAGACAGCCTGTCGTCGAACGGGGGTTCAGTTTTATGGTGCCAGATCGCGCCACCACCACGAGCCACGGGCAACCTTCTCTATCTCCCTCTCTCTCTCTTTCTTTCTCTCAGGCACACACGCACACGCACACATACATTTGCGGATGCTGCGAACCGTCGCGCGATCGTCGATTTACATTGAGCAACAACAAGAGGAGAGGAGAAAAAAAACAACAACAACACAAAACGCCAGTCCCCGGGGATGTGCAGATGGTTTTGCTCATCACATGCCACGGGCCCGTTGGTTGAGACCACCCGAGTTGTTGTCACCAGTGGTTCCCGGCCACCGGATTAATCGGCCAGGCCGGCCGGTTCGCTGGCACTGGAGCAGCGGATCAAGTTTTGCCAGCATTCCAACTAGACGCACCGGCGGCCTCTTCCGTTCCGTGTTTCGTAGTTTCCATAAAGTGTCATTAAAAGCAAAGCTCGACATAAAAGTTTTAATTGATTTCGTTCCCCCCCCCCCTGCCACCCTGGTGATTCCTCCCTCCCCCCGTCCCTAGGTCTAATCGTAGAGCGGATAATGATGACCGCCACCGCTGTTGGTTGGTCGATTCACGTCGCGTGAGGATGTCGATCGATCGATCGACCATCGACCGGGTTCCTGGACCGGCTTAAAGCGCTGCAGATCCGAATCGGAAGGCCATCCATCAACGGGCGTGGGAGGGGATCGATGAAGACGGCGACGGCGACGGCGACGCCGATCACCCCACTGGCGCGGTACCGAAACCGAACTACAAAGCTACCGATTTTGGCGGAAGATCAATATCACAAAAAAAGCCTTTTTCGGTGGTAAAAGGCCACCATTTTCCCACCCTCCTCACCTGCCGGGACCCATCCCTCCGGGACGGCGAGTGCGTACGTGAGACAGATGAGGAGGATCATCATCATCATCATCATCAGCACCATCCCGCGTCATACACTCCGAGAAGGCCTTCCCGAAGAGAAGCTTCTTCTCCCCGGGAACCGAATGGAGGCATTTTACGATCGCCGGTGGTTCGCCGGTTTTTACGACTTGTCATCGCATTACAAGCAGCTAAATTACCGCGCGCGCATATGTGCGTGTGTGCGTGTGTCACTTCCCGTGAAGCAGAAGGAAAAGGGGAGATAAGGAGAGAGGATGCAAAAGGGGGTGAATTTACATACCTTTCCCCCCCCCCCCCCCGCCCCCTAAAAACCCCATCATCAATAATCGGTTGCCGGACGCGCCGAACACCGGTCACCGGAATCCGGAGGACGAAATCAATTTTTTCTAAGCGAAACGGAACGGATTCGGAGCGCCGCAACCTTGCCGGAACACGCTCCGGCAGCGGGAGGAAGTCACACAGTAATGTGAGAATTAGGACTAAGGGGGGGGCACACGGTACGGGTCACGGAGCGACCTCCACGGACTCGCACTGCACGGAGGTCATTATCCGGGGGGGCTGTTTTGCGGGAAAAACGTTATAAAACGTTTTGGTTCGCTCGTCGCGTCACGTCGCCTGTCGTCGGACACGGAGAGACATTCGGACATTCGGGGGGGCTAATCTTTCTTCGTTCGTGTCTTTCTGCTTACTGCTTGGTGCTGTTGCTGCTGGTCGTGATCGTCAGCGACGGTCCTGTCCGGACGCAAGCGATGGCCGCGAAAGAGCGAAACGATTGCTCGCCCCTCGAAGGGATCGCGCGGATTGGTGAAGGCAAAAGGTAATACTCAATTAAATTAACATAGGTATTTACAATCATTAGAGCTCTGCCCTCCCCAGAAAGAAGCCGGAGTTGAAATCCAACTCAAAAAGGGAGAAGGGGGGAGGTGGTACTCGAGAGCATCTGTTCCATTCTCGGATCATGTCGGACGTTGGACGAACGCAGGAAACGTTTAGCAGTCGTTTTGTTCTGCAGATCGACAGAATGTGATCTCGTGAAGTGAGCATGGAGTGGCTTCTCACTCTCTTCTTCTTCTTCTCTCTCTCTTTCTCTATCTCTCTCTCTCTCTTTGTACAAACAAGCGACGAGCGAAGCAGGTGAGCGAGAGGCGGATGAAGATTGAATTGAATTTATGCTCTGAAGGAGCAGAGCAGCAGAGGGACAATAGGTTGGGATCGAGGGGGGGGGGGGTAAAAGGAAAAGGGGAAGAAGGGAACAATTGGGCGCAACAAAAGCCCATAATATGCGCTTGCGAGTGCGATTTTCGGGAGTCAACGAACAAAGGGGAACCGCGTCCTGATGATCGGTTCGCACGAAGCTCGAACTCCTCGAAACTCCCCAGTCTCGGTTCGTTCGCAATCAAAAGGGAAAAGAAGACGAATGGAACTTATTACCATATCGTCTTGGGGTTGATGGGAGCGTTGTGGTTTGATCTCTGATAAATCAACCATTTTCCGGTGGCAATAACAAAACCGTTCAGTTCAGCAAATAGTTCAGAGACTTACTGCAAAGAATGCTCACTAGTCCGCCGGTTCGATCGCTAATTACTTGGCAGAACACAACGATAAGTGGCACCCCCTCTCCCCTCTCCCTACGAGGAGTGGATCATTTGCATCCAAGAATGCACCGGAGTACGGTTTGCATCTAAAAGTGACCACAATGCTGACTAATGGCAGGCAATCATTCTCTTGCGCTAGCTACCGGTCGGAGCCAGTCACAAATTCCTAGGTACTCGAGAAGGTGTGTGCGTAGAACCAAGCCGGCGGTGGTGGTTGCCATGATGACAGTCGCCGATGGTGTAAAAATAGTACTAACAACAGCACTAATAATAAAAATAAGCACTAACATATAAATGGCTCCCATCAACCATCGTAATCCAGCACAAAAGGGCTCCTGATTTGCTCATACCGCTGGCTCAGACGCAGGCCAGACGAGGCACCTGCTGGCTGGCGCTTCTGCCGCTGCCACTTTTGCCACAATCGGCGAGAGAGGGGAGGTTAAAGAGGTTGGTGGTGATTTAATGCCATGTGGAAGGCGGCACCGTCCGCTAGGTTCCGGCCGCTCCGGAATTAGTTGTGAAACAGGCGACAAAAAAAGAGGAGCGGGGGAGAGGACAAACTAAAATAAATAAAATAAAAGCCAGCGGCATAAATCATTGTACCACCCGAGCACCACGCACCAAACCGATCGGCAGCGACAGCGGCAAGGGACCATCATCGTTAGCGATCGGAGCAGCAACAGCGCCAGAGAGCGAGAGAGAGAGAGACCTGGCTAGAGAAAAGCGCGTTCGCGCGAGTTCTAGCGATTGTAAATCATTTTACATTCAGCGGTGGACATACAGTGGACTCCCCCCCCCACCCGCCCCTTCCACCAACCACTCCGTTCCCTATTCATCATACCACAAACGGGCGGTTGATAAATGATCGTAAGTCGATCGCAAGACAAACCGGAACCGCGGGATCGCCGTAGGGATCGTCACCACCACGAGTGCCAGTGAGTGCCCTCCGCACCCCCATTCCCTCCTTCCTTCTCCCTTCTGGCAGACTTATTTTTCACCCCGAACCTCGGTGTGTCATTATGGCACTAATCATTACAAGTTTGCATAAATCCTTTTGCCGTTGCTATTGTGAGCGAAAGCGAGAAGTCCACGAGGAGGGTTCGTCGCTTGTTCTCCCGCCACTGCATACGGTGGCATTGAAGTCTTTCGTCTTGGAATGCGTTTTTTACACGCGCGAACGCGTGCGCGCGCGCGCACCAGCAAACAGTAAAGGAAGAGGTAGAAGCGGTGGAAGAGTGCGAAACGTGAGGTAGCTGTTTACTTACCCGAATAGGTTTTAGCTTCGATGCGCGGTGCGCGTCGCTGGTCTGGTCTTCCTTGCTGTTCGCGTGTACCTTCGCCACCGATCAGCTCATCTGAATGCAAATCTGTGGTAACGGTTGAGTGGCGGCGTGCATTCTTTAGCATTGATAAGAATCTCTTCACCAAGCGGCGGGAAAGGGGGGGCGGACTGCTCCTCCGCATCGACTCGACTGACTGACGGCTACCGGTGATGCTGCGGATGCGGCGACAACGAAGACGGCGACGCCGACGACGACGACGACGACGGTGGCGACGTTTTGTTGACGATGATGAACCGGAATCGATCGATCGTGGCTGACGGCGACAACGACGACGACGACGACGACGACGCAGACGATCGGTGGCTAGCGCCCTGACGGTCTGACGGCCTGACAAGGGTGCATTGACACCAACACACCCAACAGCCCACGACGGAGCCGCACGTTGAAACGGTAGCGACGGCGGGGCACACACACTTGTCACTCGGAGGGACCGCTACGATAGTTATCTGTGCCGCTGCCGCCA
>NC_064874.1:24706902-24734402 GCF_943734745.1 Anopheles darlingi | reverse complement strand
CTGTGTACACAACCAAACTGTCGGTAATGCTGTGTGTTGGATAAAGTGTACTGTGCATGTCGCGGATATCGTTGGTTTGTCTGTCTGTTCTGAAAGAGTGTCACCGAAGCGAACCAGACACAAAAGGCTACTGCAGACAGTGATGCAGTAGTCCTGCAACCGCTGTCCTCACAGCGCAAATGTAGGTAGAAGCAAGTAAATAAAAGAAGTTCACTACCTTTTCTCTTTTTCGTAATACAAGTTAATTTCAGTGCCCTACATGCTGTCTGTGGTGAAGAAAAAACAGTCATTTAAAACAACGAATTGATCTTCATTCTAGAACGATACACCAAGGGGAGGAATATAGATAAGCCATGGACATGAAGAACTCGATCGACTTTCATTTCCCTGTGCAAAATGTAATTTCAGAAAGCAACAGAACAGAATGATACCACCAAAGCTAGATGATCGAAGATTGTCATAGCGCGAACACTGATGTAATTGGTATAATTTATACTGGTGACAAACAGGGGTGGAGTTAGATGCAACGAAACAATCCTTTCCAGGACCTCTGCGCAAAGATAGCAACTAAAGCGATAGCTACTGGGATCCACAACCCTGGAAACCAACGTGAACAGCCAGAGTCGAGTGTCAACTGCACTATTCGATTAGCAAGCAGCTCTAAACCAATTCAGTGGTAAGCTAAGTGTGAGAGTGATGTGCGTGTGTGTTTGATCGCGCCGTCACAAACCGTCGTAGCGATCCACTGGCAATGGATCGCGCGATTAGTAAAACGCGAATAATGGTTTATCTTTCCGCGCTCGATCACGATCGGAATCAACGGGCGACCACAAGCACACACACAAACATACACACCATACACACATAACAAACTACGGCACGTTAGTGCAAGCGAATAAAGCGAGCGATAAGCAACTACTTATCGATGATTAGAGAGTAGCGAAATTAGTTTTTTTGTAAAATGTTACGCTTCAATTTGGATTACTAGTCGTACATTTTCCGTCGGATTCTGGAAGACAATTGTAAGAAAAAGAAAAAGAAGAAGAACACGATAATCAGTTTGGATCGTCGGCACTTGCTTTTGCTTAAATTTTGTCATTTCGTTTGCGAATAAGGAATTGTTTCAGTTTTTCCGTTTGCCCTTTGCACAGCAACGTTTTGTCCTTTTTGCTTCAGGGTATTAGACAAAAAAGTGGCAAAGTTAAATAATATATGTAAAAAAAAAAACAAATCCATTTGAATCCATCACCATCGGTTGCAGTCCGCGAGGGAAGCGCAAGGTTGAAAAACTAGATCCACTTTTTGAGCAACTCTTCATTTCTGTAACTGTTGACATTGATTCACAAAGACTATTCAAACTGTCCTCCATCACGCGCATCTAGCAACTGGCTTGGTGCGGCCTCACATAGCGTCGACGCGCTCGCGAGAGATCTCTGAATAAAGGAAATTAGCGCCAACACGATAAACTAGAAGAAGTTTTGTATCGATCGCTAAGAGCGATCGAATTCTCCACACGAACGACTTCCGATCGCAAGATCGTAAGTATTGCAACCAAAACCTGTCTTATGACATGTTTCGAGACAGCGACGAAGATGGTTGATGAAAACAAATTATAAAGGATATTAAACAAAAATAAAATCGCTAAATTATGGAAACAAAACGGTCGGAACGAGATGTTCACACAACTGTAATGTGAGTCAAACACAGAACGAAACAAAACAAGGAAAAAAGGGAAACATAAAACAACGAAATATAAACGAAGAACACGGAACGATAACAAAAACATAAGATAAAATAGAACACAATAGATGAAAACGTTACCAGTGCGAGATCAGCAATGCGACTGAAGCGCCTCGATTTAACCGAAAGGCTCCGTTTCAGAGGTCCAATATCTTGTTCGAAAAGCTATTGTGTACCACAACAGGAGCCCCAGTAACGTTGCGTTGATCGTTTGGTGTACGGTGTAGGTTTGTAATTTGAATAGTAGTAGTAGTAGTAGTGTATTTGCAGCGACACCCGTCGTGTTGATATCGGGCGTTATCCACCAAACCCAAGCGAAATAGTGGAACGTGGAACGATTTGAGAAGCAATTTTCCCATTCGTTTTCCGTGATCCGTGATTGCCCGGTTAGGAGGGAAGTCGCGCGTGATTGTCCATCGGTCACGATAGATTTCCGTCCACGCAACAAACAAACCCGATCGATGATGCCATAAGGGGCCGTAAGGGGAATGGCCGTGCAATGATCAAGCGACGAAAACGACGACGACGACGATGGTGTCGAGATATGCCAATCCCGATCAATTGGAGGTTTATGTCGTCGTTGACGCAAGTGTGTGTTTGTGGTTCATCCACCATAGCGAACAAGGCGGATGAGAAGGTATGGTTTTGTCGTTGTTTTTCCATTTTGCATTAACCCAATCAGGAAGAGTTTGGATAGTTTGAAATAAAATAAAGAAAGTAAAAATAAAAAACGAAATTATGTTAATATTTGTAAAGCATTCCTTCTCCGGATCTACTTGCTACTGGTTGCTACATTTACGCGACTGGCACGCGACAACAATATCTTTGGAAATGTTTGAGAAAACAAATAGCTAAATTCGCAACTGTTGCGTTCGACGTCAATTGTTTGTTTGGGAATCGAATAAACATTGTGCGATAACCCGGTGGTAGAGCCACTTTGTTCGGCATCGCATTTTTTTTAACTCGTAATAATAAATCCAATCCTATACCACAGCGGGTACGCACCGCGCGGTACGCTATTTATAATTTGTGTCAAAAAAAAACAGAAAGACGACGATAGTCACGCGATACTTTCGTCAATCTACGCTCGTGGCTGAGATGATTCTCATGGATTAATGTTTGCTCCTTCTCAACTTTCCTAAGATATATGGTTATCATGTGCCGGTTTCGCGTTTTCATCTTCCACCATCGCAACCGTGTACTGTGCAATTTTGATTGAAAACAAACCGTGACCCGGAAAACCGGAAAGAGGTATAGTCATATGCACGGATTGAATGTGAAAGAAAAGGCCAAAGTAAAGTACCGAGCATAAAAGATAATTAAAGCGCAGCTGGTTAACAGCGGTTGGCGATAAGTTTGATAAACCAATCCATAGAGAACGAGTGGCGTCCAGGACCATCGTCTCGTGGTGCTGCTTCACCAAACAAACCCTAACACAGCACAAACTAGCGTCACACGACACGCTATCCTACTTACTACTGTGTTGAAGAACGGATGCTTCAATGCTTCTGTGACTGTGATTCGCTTCGTCGGATCGACCACTAAGCATTTACGGATCAAATCCTTTGGATCCTCTGCGATGAAAGAATCGAATAGCAAGACATAAACAGATTAGCACGTGACATGGTCTAAGGATTCGTTCGAGTTCCACTGATCAGTCCGTTGTCAGACTTACCGGATATATCGGCCCATTCTGGCGATGTAAAGCTATATTTTCCTTCCATTATGTTACGCAGCATCACCATCTGCTTTCGATGCCAGAAGGGAGGACATCCTACTAGTAGCGTGAACATGATGACGCCACAGGCCCAACTGAAATTGACAAAGTGTGACATCGCAATTAGTGAATCGAAAGTCATTAATAAAAAAAAGCAACGACTAAACGGGGTCAGATATCTACATGTCCACTTCACGTGAATAGCCGGGTGCGTCTTCAAACATGTTGCATTTAAGGGTTTCCGGTGCCAAATAGCCAGGGGTACCGCAGAGATCTGGGAATCGCAGAGGATGCAAACAAATTGTTAAGTAGTTTAGAGCCGCATGGGAATCCACGGAATCTCTGGTACTCACCATACAACTTCTCGCCCGCTTTGAGCACCCGGGCGAACCCGAAGTCTGTAATCTTCACATTAAGGTTATCGTCGAGCAGAATGTTTTCCGGTTTCAGATCACGATGCACGATGTTCTTGGAGTGGATGTAGTCAACGCCCTCAAAGATTTGGCGCATGATATAGCGAGACTTTTTCTCCGATAGCGTTACAACCGAGGTCAAATAATCGAACAGCTCACCCTGCCGGCACAGCTCGAACACGAGGAATATGAATGCATCCGATTCAAACACATCCTGCAGCTCAACTAATTGGTGGGTGAGGGGAAGTTAATTTTGGAGTAAATTAAACTATCGCTCGTTAAGATTTCCCTCTCTACTTACTGATAAACTTGTGTCCCATTACTTGGCGCAGGATTTGGATTTCTTGTCGTGTCGCTTCAAGCATGTGATTCGAATCGCCCGTCTCGGCTGCCCCAAGATCAATGATCTTCGCGGCATACTCCTTGCCCGTTTCCTTGTCGATACATCGCCGAACAGTTGAGCTGATTCCTCTGTAACAGAACGGGTGGGAATGAAAGGGAATGAAATGATAAGCGGATAACCTTCACGGCACATGATGATGATCACGCGAGGCACAGCAGAATGGAATAAATCATCTATTTTCTGAAATGAGACCAGCATCATTAGCCCCGCCTGATGAATAATGCAACGCTGGAGACGCCCGGTCGGACGGTCCTACAGGTCTAGACATTGAGTACACGTGTCCACCTGGAAATCATCCAACGTGGGTGAAATGGCTGCATATGTGACGGCTGCATATAGTCACGTGCAATCCAACATTGCACAAGCGCAGTCAAGTTGACGACAAAGAATCTAATCCGTCGACGACGCCGATGACGACGACGACGTAACAGGTTCCGTCACAAGATCCGAGCGAATTAGCATTCTGGCGCAAATTAATCCGTTCTACGCCAACGGACGCCTAAGGCGTCGAAAGGTGACATATTCCTCCGTTTGTCCAGGCGTCAATCAGCAAAGCAATTTTCTTATCAACGCAATGTAGGATGTTCTCTGATTCTAGGATATATTCTGAGTGCACACACACACACACTCTCTCTCTCTCTCTCTTTCTCTCCCAACACTCTTCGCCATCACTCAAATAATACCCGATTCTTCCGGCACGATGATTCTTGTTGCACCAATACCCGGGCCCATTGAGCCATTATTGTGGAGAACGAGGAAGGGTGTGCAACAGTGTGCCCATGCGGAATCATCGCTAACTGCGCCATGTGCATGCAGATAATTCGCTTCTTTCAACCAGCACCAGCAGTAACCGGAAACAATCGGTTGATGCAGTATTGTGAGTTGTAGCAACAACAGAAGCAAAGGGAAGGTAATCCCTAGCCATTCATCTGCTGGCGAATGCATTCGAGCGGTGCCGGGGGCAGACGGTTTGTGAACATCATTTGGTGCAAATTGCAAGTGCGGCCATTTCCCGCCGACAGTCTAGGCACGTTCGCAAGCGGCAGTGGAAGGCTGCGCGTGGCCAAATTTGCAGCCCCTTTGGCGCCGTTTCCTCAAATAAAGCCGAATATTTTCGTCGATCACCAAATCGATCGATCGCCGTTAGTAGCTGTTGCATTTGGCAGACGGCGAGCTGCACACGTTTGCAACCCCCACCATGGCCATTCCCCCGACGTCTCCGTTGCAGCAAATGTTTACATTTTCCACCGCGCCACGAACGTGGCAGATCACGAGGAAGCTTGACTACTAGGCCAAAAATAGACCAGAACAGATCAACCCTCCAATCCAACACATACGGAGACAGCATTTTCCTTTTCGTGTCCACTAGCTACTGATCATGATCGGTCGCCCGAGGTGAATGATGGACGAGTCCTTCGGAGCGCACACAAAAATAAGAAAACGTGCTTGGGGGCACGGCATCCGAGCAGGCAGTCACCTTCCAATGGGCGTCATCCATCTGTGTGGAAACCCTTTCTGCTAGCAGATGATGGGGGTGTTGTCCATTGCCATCCGGACACGTTCGTCGGATTGACCGAGTGCTGTCCGAGTGTGAATCTCAACTCAAGGTGGCAGCCGTGGCGCACTGCTCGGGATCTTGCCTTCTCGTGCGCGCATAACCCCCGCTACACGTAAAACAATGGCAACAATAATAGCTTGGATCCTACAGAGGTAATGAAAACATTTCTTTCCTTTTTGTTTGCTCCTTTTGGGACATCACAAGGGAGAGGCGCCGATGCCGTCAAGAATTTCTTTTAAAAAACGAGATCTTCTGAGAATTAATTGAAACACGCGTAAGCACCATCCCAGGCATCTACGTATGCGCGAGGGTTTTCGCGTTCATTGCGGATGGGGTCCACCGCCGTCGTGGTGCTTGGGTAATTTTAGCTTCGCGTGTCCCAAAAAATCCGACCATTACTGGCCGTTTGTCGTGTCGCCGCTACGACGATGACGCTAGTCCCGCGTGCCCACTATTCTGACAACGTCGTCAATACGCTTTCCTTTGCACCAACCAACCAACACAACCGGTGTTGGCACGGATGGGGTTGCTAAGATCCACGGGGCGCTTTCTTCTTTCACGAGAGCAACCGTTTGTAATCTTTCATTACGAACGTGTGATTGCTGTGTTGTGTTGTGTGCAGTGTTGATTTTGACAAAGCAACCTGTGCTCCACTCATGACGCTCGCACGGGCGCCCATTGGTTTCAATTGCCATCATAAACCATTGAATTCCGGCATCACCTTGACACCGGCCAGCCGGCTATCACCGTCCCCGTGCCAGTAGTTATCGTCCACGGGGTGGGATTATTGATAAGCGCTAATAATGGTGAAGCGCATAGGCTCATAAGATGAACAAGCAGTACAACTTCCGTTGTTTTGATCCAGGCGACTATGATCGTGAAGATCGACGCTACTAGAATGATTGATGCAGGTGAACTTTCCCATCATTTGGCGCAGTACATCTCGCCGCCCCAACATCCAGTCTAGTGGTCCAATGAGTGTTAATGGATATTGACAGGGGAGTGAAAACCCTACTCCATGCCACGGTACGCGCCACGGTACGCGCCACGCGCACGTACGCGTTCGCGAATCATGATCACGTTTGGGACACCTTCGGACGAGCTGCTACCCCCAAAAGAGACGAGCCCCCAATGGCAATGGTGGGTGTCGTTTGTGTGCGTAGTTTCAGTGTGCGATCTACGCGGCTACTCGCTGCAATCAATTGAACTAAATTGATCGTGCGGTGTACCGTGCGCCGAAGAAAGAGAGTGAATTGATTACCCAACGGTACAGCAAGCCGGTTGGGAGAGGTTGGGTTTGAAAATCCCACGAAACACACCGCCGCCGCGCCACGAATGGTGAAATCAATAGAAGTATGACGGCGGGTGGGCTCAACCGACCATCGAGTGTGATGTAAGAAGTGAAGGATGTTTCATGTCTACCACACGCTTACCTGCCGAGGATCTCCTTCGGTTCGTACTTGGCGTAGAAGCCTTTGGCCGCATCCTTGTCGGGCAGTAGATCATCCTCTTCGTCTTTGGCCATCCTTTTCTTGAGGCTTATTGTACGCGCGGGTGGTGCACACCGATATCGCCCCGACCGGTACCGGATCAGATAGTCGTGAAGCCGGCCGTAGGAACCGTCACCATAGAGAACGGGGGTGGTACTACACCGAACACCTGATGCCTCCTCCTTCCCAGCAGCCTTACTGCACTCGTCGGCCTCCCAAACAAACGATACGGACGACGAGGACGAGGACGAGGACGATGAGGAGAAGTAGGCACTGTTGCTAGGATTTACACAGCGAAAGCCGATTCACAATCAGCCCAACCAAATGAGGGAGGGGAAATATTAGTGCCTTTCTGGGGTTGAGGTTTAAGTAAACACTGCAAATTTCCAACGCGTGCTTTTCCACTATTTCGTCACACGAATCAAAACGGAAAACCTTCAAACTAGCACTTCAGGACCGTGAATCGCGGGACTCGTACGTTACACCGTCCCGACTCCCAGCAGCTAAGTGATACAATTTTCAATGTCAGAAAGGTTAAAACACGGCGAGCAGCCCCACCAGAGTCGGTTGGTCGCGGGATGATGTACACGCGGCGGTGACGAACGGGTGCGAAGGCATGCGAGTGGGTGGGGGTTTAGTAGCAAGGGGCGGGATTGTCAACTTGACGGTCACACACACACAAACCGAGGGCAAGGTGACGAATTTCAGGACGAGCCCGTGCGGTTAATCAACAAGGCACAACTTTATTAACCAAAAGTGGCAAACGCGGATGCAAAATTAGAGAAATTCGCGAATTAGTGCACGAACAAAATGTATGTTTTTCTTCTGCTTTACCGCCAGTGGTTCCCAAATCGACCAAACCTTTGACAGCTAGAGGCTCTCTCAAAAATCGACGAATCGGCATGCCCGTGTAGCAGCTTCATCGATGAAATGCCCGAACCCGTTTCTCTCCGGAAAGAATTTAAATAAAATCAGTAAATTCACAGAAGGATGCTCGCATTCGTGCTGCATTTATTTACATTTTATTGATCACGCTGCATTAGACATCGCCAAATTGTAAGCGTTTCGGCACCGTACCGCCATCGATGCTCTCAAGGAGCTTCCGTTTCAGGGACGGTTTTTCCTCCTGCTTGTTGGCCGCGTTGTAGCTGGCTGGCATCGGCAAGCGAGGGCCAACCGTAGGTGCCGGTTTATTGGTGAAGTAGGGCATTTGCAGAGCTTCCGTGCAGGAACACCGATTCAGTGGGTACAGAGCGAGCATTTTGTTGGCCAGCTCGAGCAAATCCTCGGACGCGGCCGTAAATATGTCCCGCAGTGGAATCGGTGGGTAGAACTTGTACTGCACGTAATCCGGCAGCGATTTCACATCCGGCCAGTTGGTTTCGTTCGGTGTACCGAGCACCTGAAAGATTCGCGTCAACTGATCGAGATCGCTTTCACCCGGCAGGAACGGTACACGCAGCAGCAGCTCGGCCAGAATACATCCCACGGCCCACATATCGACACCCGTACCATACTGACGGGCACCAAACAGTAGCTCCGGACAACGGTACCACCGTGTCACGACCTGATTGGTGTTGATGCGATTGGGGGAGCCGAAAAACTTGGCCAAACCGAAATCGCCCACCTTCAGCACACCGGATCCGCTGATGAGCAGATTGTTCGGTTTCAGATCCCGGTGCAGTATCCAGTGCATGTGCAAATACTCGAGCCCCCGAAGGGTCTGGATCATGTAGCTCTTAATGTTGGCCGGAGTCAGCACGATCTTCTGGTCTTTGATGATGATTTCGAGATCCGTGTCCATGAAGTCAAACACCAGCGACACGTTGCTCTTGTGTCCAAACACATCCAGCAGTCCGATGATGTTCTCGTGATGCAGCTCGTGCAGAAGCTTAATCTCCCTCAGTGCCGTTCGGTTGATTCCATCTGCGGCCTCTTCCCGGTTGCCGATCTTAATCTTTTTCACGGCCACTATTTCGTTCGTTTCGGTATCGCGCGCCTTATATACAGTGGCAAACTGTGGCAAAGGAGAACAAGAAAGCGGTTAGCGCGGAGGCGCTTGCTTCGAATGGCTCTATTTCTCACCTGACCCTCGCCAAGGAATTCAATTTTCTCATATCGATTCAAAGGATTAACCATAGTGCTGTGTCGGGAGAGTGATAGTTGCCCTAAAGATTTCTAAAAGCAACCGCAAAACCACGAACAAAAAGCGACGAAAACCGTTTTCGAAAAAGCCGGAATCGAACAACAACAAACCGCACACACACACATTGAATTGACGTTTCTTTTGAAATCCGTTTGACAGCAGGGCTGCCAGCTGGACAGAATTCTTGACAAGCGACAGTGTTGGTAGATGAAATAGCAGAACGGAATCGTAAATATTTCCATATTCTCTGATTTTCTCAGATATACCGATAAAGATTAGGGTTTTCTACGTTTTCCAATATTTCTTCGCTGAGCTAAGCTACTTCCCACAATCACTTTTTGTAGCACTTTTCACTACAGCTACACTATCTGCCTCCCCCCCACAACAACCTCAACTCAAGTGCCATGGCGTGTTTTTGATTATTTGTTTTCTGAAATTCGTCGAGCGAGGTTCGTGGTCCGCGGTTGCCGTTGTTCTGCGTGTTTTTTTGTTTTTCCGTTTACCCGTGCGATTTTTGCCGAATAGCACAAAAGCCGCTCGCCAGGCAAGTTTCCTGTGCAAACATCCAGCAGCAAAGAAAAACCGTGGAGAAAATCGTGAGGCGTCCCCGCCCAAAGCCAAAAGAAAAAAACCCAAGCCGCCGGATCAGAAAAGAAGTGCGTGTGTATTGTTTGTGTAGTGTTTTCCTGAGTGCAAACTGTCCTCCTTCCACGGTGTCCTTCGGAGCATCATCGAAAAGGCCGATCGAATTGGGACACGCCAACCGTTCCAGCTCCAGCTGCCCCCCTCCTCAAGCTCATAAACCGGCCGGAATCACAGGATTTCCAACGTTATCAGTTGACTGTTGGCCCTATTCTGCCATTTAACTAGTGAAACTCGCCTCACCAGTGCCAGTTTGCTGCATCAGCATGTCCGATACGGGTAAAACGGTAAGTAACGACGGTTTTGTCTTCATTGACCTTTCCACCAAGAACGCGAGCATAACTTGCCTGGATGTGATGCGTTGGATTGTGTGCCAACTAACAAATCGATCTGGGACACCCGGTCGAGCGATGCCATTCAGAATGTCTCATCGTCCATTCTGCTGGTTTGCATCGTCATCGCCGTGCCGCCAACATAAATCAAATGCTGCAGTGCTGTCTCCGCTGGTCATCGCGGAACTCCACACCCAAGTTGCGAACGACGGCTAGAGAACGGTCCTCATCGACTTTCCGTTGGTCGCACCGAGCGAGAAAAGAATGCGAGGTTGCAGTTTCTGTTGCTGGCTGGATATGCAAAGAGAAGTTTATCTCGGTTTCGTTTCTGAGACGCTCGAAGAACAGAGTAAAACGCAAACATAAAACATCTCTGGTCGTGGTGCGTCACTTGAGCGAACGGATTAATTGCTGCCGTCGAAGCGACGGGGCGGTCGAGTATGGAGAACTCGTTGTTATGCTGAGCGAAACGACGGAAGTACCGAGGACCGAGGCCTCCGGAGGAACTGTAACAGACGCTTAAAATAGTTTACCCCGTTTTGAGGCTAAGACTTACTGCAGCGTCAAACGATTTTGTTTAACGCTCTGAGTCATCGCTATGCATATTGTACCCGCCGCTCGGTTCACTGTTCGCACTTGAGGCAAGCTGGGACTGTGGCATCAGTACTCTCGCTTGCTACCTCCGTAACCAGCGCATGATGGGACATGGAAGAGACAAGCAGTACCGACTGGATTTAATCAGCTCAAACGGAATGCATTCATTCATGAAGCACCAGCAGCGGTCGCAGCTTGTTGTCTGTAAACTTCCGGCTCACTAGATTGCCTCGAGTTTTAAGATGATGCATCTTACGTCTTTGCCGCGATGGGCGATGCCCTCCGTTGGTTTTTGTTTACTTGATCTGCGTGATGTAGTCTGAAACCGAGCTCTGCAAGATCACAGCAGACCGTACGGAAACAGGCCTGCTGATCGATGCCTTCGATATCATTTGAAGCATATCATCTGCTATCACCTAAAGCCTGATACTGATTAGTACAACAGTTTCAGGGTTTATCTACCTTACAATAACCGTATATTCAAGCAAAAAAATTATCGTTTCGTTTTATTGCTCATACAGGAAGATTCGTTTTATTTCTTCGGAAGAATTTCCGTTGTTTTTACTGGATCATATTAGATTACTCTACCACATGCATCCGATACCTAGCACGAGCGGAAGTTGGTTTTGAAAATTAATGTTGTGGCTAGTTTCCAATCTGTAACACGATGCCCCCTTTGTACCGCATACACCTTGACGCTAGCATAGGGATTCTTATCCCTCAGGGAATCACGTGTTTTCAAACGCACCCTGGGGATTTGAAGACTAACGAAACACTTACTTATCGTACTTACGTAAACCAAGAAATCGTTAGTAAATTCAATCGTACTGTGCATCGTTACCGGTTAAACTGCTGCTCAAATGCCGAGCATAAGTGAAGCTATCCAATAAATCGTTGCTTGCGTATTGCACCGTACACTTGCATCGCGAAGATTGTTACATTGTCTCTATCCCTGAATGCAATGTCCATGCGATACTCGCCGGAGGGAAGTGATTTTGGAGAATATTTTGGATGCATAGCCCACAGTACCGTGTAGGTGGTATTCTGTGGAAATTCAAAAGAATGTAATCTTGCGGTTACATAGTAATATATTAAACATACTAACCCCATGCGGACAAGGATAATACATCGAGGGAAGGGTTTCTTCAAAAATTTTTGCTACCACTTTCGCCATCAGATTGTTCCGTTGCGTGCGCATTGCATGGCATGCCTCTACATTCCAGTCAACCATAAATGGTCTATAGGTTGTGTACTTGTAGAACAATTTAGCGGCAATGGTAATGAAGTTGAGTCGATATGGTACATGAAGAGACACATTCAGATAGGTAGTTCCATTTGGTACACGCAGCGTTTTGCAGTAGTGCAGCTTAGATCGTTGGTATGGGGTTCCAATACATTCATACCTCACAATCCGCCAACTTTCGATAACAGTACGCTCTTGACCACCAATTCGTTGATACAGAATCAGGAATATGCAAAATATACTATACTGTACAATTCGTCTCATCGTCAGTACTTTGTTGCACGACTTTTAATAACGAATGTTACAATGAGACTAGTCGTTACGGCACAGCAAACATATAGATGAAGCTTTAAGCTGAAAGACCATTTAAAAAGCAATGGTGAACTGATAGCATTTATCATCAGTTCAGCAATCGGTTCAAATGGTGTCCATTATTTTAAAATTTAGAGTGTTAAAATCTACGAGATTTGTTTAAAATGACATTAAATGGAACAACAATTGTCTATAAAATAAAACTATGACCCATACAATTTTGATTGTATCTTTGGGCCCTAATCGTAAGAGGTGTACGATGATTTGGGATAAAAATTAATTTTTCTTTTATTGTTTTTTATTTTTTGCGAAAATTTAACTTTTTGGAAAATATTAGGGTTCAGTTTTGAGAAAACATGTTAAAAAATACAATTCGACAAAAACAAAATGTAACGTATTGGTTTATTCTTCTTCAATACTGTTAACTTACTAACCGCCTGGTTGCTCTGCCTTATATATATGTTTCTAGCATAGCAACCAAAGTGGACTATGATATATAACACTACTCCCCCCTTAATTTCGAGGCTTCCGTACAGCGCGACCGTATCTAGTGTAGTATGTAGTATTTTCTATTGGAGGTTCCTCTACGGTTAACACATTTCGGGGATCCTCTTCGGTTAAAACATTTCCAGATGTTTGTTCATCGTCAAAAAACTCAATCGGATGTTTTTTTAGTTGATGGCTTCTTCGCTTAATAATTCCAAATTCTGTTTTACATTCGTACAATACCATTCCTAAACGTTTTGTTATGATAGCTTTCATCCATGCTATCGTATTAGGTAATCGGTAATCTCTTGCAAAGACCACTTCGCCAACTTCGAAATTCATACTGAGTTTCTGAGATTGATCATCTAAATCTTGCAGTCGCTTAACACCTGCTTTAAGGCCATCAAATCTAATTTTCATTTCCCTTTTGAACATTAGTTTGAACGGGCTTTCATTAGTTGTCGCATGTTTTGTAGCCCGATACATTTCCAGAAAATTCCATAAATTACGATGAACGCCTTTTCCATGATTAGCTGGATCTATTGCTGATTTCGACAATGCAGTTTTGACTGTTTTTACCGCATTTTCTGCAGCATCATTTGAAAACGGACTGTAAGGCGCTGTTGTTAAATGCCTTATTCCTCTTTCAGCACAAAAACTTTTGAACTCCTCTGAAGTAAACGCAGTACCGTTGTCGGAGATCAATGTTGAAATGGATCCAAAACGGGATATATATTCGCACAGCTTTTCGATAGTTTCACGCGATGTTAGCGTTCGCACTGGAAAAACTTCGATCCATTTGCTATAACTATCGACGGTGACGAAATAATCTGCTCCCTTGAACTTAAAATGGTCCATGTGAACTCGATCACCAGGTTCGTTCGTAAGTCGCCAAGGTGATAAACAATCGGTCTTCTGAGGGAGAATTTTGATACATGTTTCGCATCTTTTTCCGATTTCTTCAATCTCCTTATCCATAGACGGCCACCAGAAATACGCACGAGCTAAACTCTTCATTTTCACTATTCCAAGATGAGCAGAATGTAGCTCCTGAAGTATGCTCCTACGCAATTTAGAAGGTACAACAATGCGGTATCCCCAAAGTAGAACACCTTCTTCTACACTTAGCTCTTCTCTTTTTGAATGGAATTTCTTGACTTCTTCTTCTGGAATATTCTGAGGCCAACCAGATTTCAAATATTCGATTATACGACTTATGATAATGTCCCGACGACTTTCAATCACCAGTTGTTTTCGTTCAACTAACGAACGAGTCGCAGATTCAATAAAACTAATGAAATTCGACGGTTCTTCTTCGAGTTCTGCATAATCCGTATCATCTTCAGTCGCATTTAATGGAAAACGAGATAGGAAATCTGCTGCCGTATTATCCATTCCTTTAACATGCTGGATCTCATAATCGAAATTTGTTAAAAATACAGCCCAGCGTTGTAAACGTCTAGCGGCTGTTTCAGGAACTCCTTTTGTGCTAAATAAACCAATCAATGGCTTGTGATCGGTTATAAGTATAAAATGTCGTCCAGCCAAATAATTATAGAATTTCTTGATTCCACAATATATCGCCAATGCTTCTCGATCAATGGTTGAGTAATTATTTTCGTGTTTCTTGAATACTCTTGAACAAAATGATATAGGACGTTCACTCTTATCCGGAAAAACATGTGTGATCACTGCACCAACTCCAGCATTCGACGCATCACAATAGAGTTTAATCGGAAGACTTCGATCATAGTGAGCCAAAACAGATTCTCCAGAAATAAGCTTTTTCGCATTTTCAAACGCCTGCTGTTGTCTTTCTGTCCAAGCGAAGTCAACACCATCCTTCAGCAGATCATATAAAGGTTGCAGGTTGGATGCCAAATTGGAGCAAAATTTACCGTAGTAATTTACCAAACCAACAAATGACCGAACTTCTTTGATATTTGATGGTCTTGCTACATTAAGGATGGCTTTTACCTTATCAGGATCTTTGTGTAAACCATCTTTGTCAATACGATGCCCAAGGAATTTCACCTCTGTCTTGAAAAATTCACATTTTTGTCTGTTCAGTAACAGACCGTTGTCCTTCAACCGCTGCAAAACTCGATCCAAATTATTCAAATGTTCTTCCGTGTTAGAACCAGTTACCATCACATCGTCCAGATAAATAACTGTTCCATGACATCCTTGCAAAACCTTCTCCAGAGTAGCTTGAAAAATGGAACATGCTGTCTTCGTTCCAAAAGGCAAACGATTCATAAGGAATATTCCTCGATGAGTGCTCCAAGCCAAAAGCGTACGTGCTTCTTCATCTAATTCCAATTGATTATAGGCATTTTTGAGATCTAACTTCGAAAAATGTTGACCACCTTGCAATGCCGCAAAAATCTCATCAATAATTGGTAATGGATGATGGTAATCTTTCAAAAACGGATTTACTGTAACACGATAATCCGCACAAAGTCGAACAGACGAATCTTTCTTCAAAACAGGAACTAACGGAGTTCCCCATTCCGCATCTGCCGCCGATGCCTTAGTAATTATTCCGCTTTTTTCTAAACGATCCAATTCATCTTCTACCTTCTCCTTGAAAGCTAACGGAACTTTTCTGGGTTTGAAAAATTTTGGCACTGCTCCTTCGATCAAAGGTAGATGCACTTTCGTATTTTTCAAACAACCCAAGTCACCATTGAAAACTGTTTCGTGCTTTTTCAAAATGTTTTCCAAGGTTTCTGAATTTACTTCGGGCACTGACAAAACGCAGAAATCTATCTTCAAACCCCATCTAGACATCGTTTGTCTTCCAAGCAATGGGTGTCGATTTCCATCGAAAACGAAAATTTCCTCCTTGGATACGTGATTTTTGAACTTCATTTCAGCCACAAACTTTCCAAGAGCACGGAAAACACTACCGTTATAGCACAAAAACTCTTCTTTCACACCGGTTTTTAACGTTTCGTAAGGAAATAGGTTGTCGAATAATGCTTTTGAAATTGCATTCACAGGGCTTCCGGTATCTACTTCAAATTCAATTGATCTCTTGTTTACGAAAACTTCTTGCAATACAGGCGGGAGATATTCGACGTTATTTAAACGTAAATGACTTATCTTTGGCGACTTCTGTTCATGTTTCTTTTCCGACGAATAATTCTTGGCAGTGCACACTTTGCCCAAATGTCCTTTTTTCTTACAAAATTTGCAAACGTAATTTTTATACTGGCATTTTCGAAAATCGTGGTCTCCTTTT
The DNA here is from genome assembly GCF_943734745.1 of Anopheles darlingi. Classification (NCBI taxonomy): domain Eukaryota; kingdom Metazoa; phylum Arthropoda; class Insecta; order Diptera; family Culicidae; genus Anopheles; species Anopheles darlingi. The sequence goes on along the minus strand of NC_064874.1, from coordinate 24,718,079 downwards.
CCACAACTAAAACATTTCAGTTCTTCTTTCTTTGGCCTTTCAATCTTGGTATTTGCTTTTTGAATTCGAAAAACTGTACCACGTTGTAAAAGAGTCGCTTCCTTTTTCATTGCCAATTTCACCAATTGATCGTAGGTTGCTGAGATTTCTTCTTCACAAATGCGATCAAAAACTGGACCACGGCGTAATCCCACTACGAACATGTTCTTAACCATTTCATTCAAATTTCCTCCAAACTCGCAACTGCTCGACAGCTTCTTTAAACGAGTTGCCCATTCCACGATTGTTTCGGTGTCCCCTTGACGCGCTTCAAAGAAAATCGAGCGTTCCCGAAAAACAACCACTGTCGGCATAAAGCGTTGCCGTAAAACACCACAGAGTTCATTAAACGTTTTTTCTTCTGGTTTACTCGGAAAACACAGATCGCGCACGATTTGGTACACTTCGACGGAAACCGAAGTTAAAAGAAGGGCAGCTTGCTTTTCATCGTCGTCCAAATCGTACGCCACGAAGAATCTTTCCAGGCGCTCCTGGTAAATCGGCCAGGAATCTTCAATGTTGAACTCTGGTGGCTTATTCATTTTTCTCTCGTCGCCAATGTAACGTATTGGTTTATTCTTCTTCAATACTGTTAACTTACTAACCGCCTGGTTGCTCTGCCTTATATATATGTTTCTAGCATAGCAACCAAAGTGGACTATGATATATAACACAAAACCACTCGACATGACTACACGATATATGATGTGAAGATAAAGGTTTAAAACGATCGTTTCAGTAGATTTTATGCTACGATAGAGACACATAAATCACTACGTATCACTACGTCATTCTTTCTGTTTGATCCACTGTATTTAACCTAACAAACCCTGCTTACGCATTGCGCCGTACACTTTCACTGCTAGCAGGAGCACATTATCACGATCCTTAAATGTAATGTCTATGCGATAGTCACCGGATGGAAGCGATTTGGGAGAATATTTTGTATCTAAGGCCCAAACTATATTGTAGGTGGTATTCTAAGGAAAGCAAAAAGAATGTAATTTTGTGGTTAAAAATCGATCATGGATTTCCAAACAATCAATTAAAAATACAAACCCCATGCGGACAAGGATAATACATCGAGGGAACGGTTTCTTCAAACACTTTTGATATGACTCTCGCCATCAGATTGTTCCGTCGCGAGCGCATTGCTTGACATGCTTCTATATTCCAGTCTACCATAAATGGTTTATACGTTGTGTACTTGTAGTATGCTTTAACCGCAATGTTGATGAAGTTGAGCCGATTAGGTACATGAATGGACACATTCAGGTAGGTGGTCCCATTCGGTACACGAAGCGTGTTGCAGTAGTGCAGCATCGTACGCTGGTATGGTGTTCCAATACATTCATACCTCACAACCCGCCAACCTGCAATATCTGGACGTTCTTGTCCACCGATTCGTTGATGCAGGATCAGGAATATGCAGAAAATACCGTATTGTACAATTCGTTTCATTGCCAGTATTTTGTTGCACGACTGGTAACGGAGAATGTTGCAATGACACTACTCCTTACGGCACAGGAAAAATATAGATGAAGCTCTCATCTGAGAAACCACAATGTTTAACTGATTCCAGTTATAATCAGTTCAGTTATCTGTTCAATTGATGCCCATTACTTTAATGGCTTAGAACGATAGATTCTGCATGGTATTTGGTTAAAAATGACATTGAAAGAAAGAAAACAATATCTGAAAAATTAAACTATGAACCATACAATTTTGAATGCATTTTTGTCCCTTACTCATAAGGGGGCGCTAATAAAACGGAGCGGTTAAAATTTTTTTTTTATTTTATGGGGGAAACCAGCCGGATTTTGTGAATGTCACATTCAATTTAATTTAACTTTAAGAATATAACGTCGTAATATACAGAAAGTGTATAAAATATGCAACCATCGCATTAAAAATACCCGAATGAGCTAGATGATCAATGAGGTGAAGATAAAGTGTTCAAAGTATTAAAAGGATTGTTTAAGTAATTTTTATGCTACGAAGGAGACACACTTTAAAATCATTGCAATATGTTAACGTCAAGGCATGGTGAATCTGCATGTTGTTAACTTAACCTTGTAGAGGAGTAGCTCGAAATACAAAAAAACACTTCTGCATTTACATTTTCCTAAGAGAATATGCTACCATTTTTCACAGACAACCACCATTAATATAAATATTTACCAATACCGGTAGAAGGTACCGTTCAGTGAATTATTACTCAAATTTAAATGATCTTTTATTTTCTCCGTTTGATCTAAAGTATTTATCCTAACAAACCTTGCTTATGCATTGTACCGTACACTTGCATCGCCAACAGCAACACATTATCACGATCCTTAAATGTAATGTCTACGCGATAGTCACCAGAGGGAAGCGATTTTGGAGAATATTTTGTATCCAAGGCCCAAACTGTGGCGTAGGTTCTATTCTGTGGAAACCCAAAAAATGAATTGTAATGAGTATTAATCCTGCCCTGAGCACCAGTAGACTGGAAATACTAACCCCATGTGGACAAGGATAATACATCGAGGGAACGGTTTCTTCAAAATCTTTTGCTATCACTTGCGCCATCAGATTGTTCCGTCGCGAGCGCATTGCTTGACATGCTTCTATATTCCAGTCTACCATAAATGGTTTATACGTTGTGTACTTGTAGTATGCTTTAACCGCAATGTTGATGAAGTTAAGCTGATTTGGGACGCCTATAGACAAATTCAGGTAGTTGGTCCCATTCGGCACACGAAGCGTGTTACAGTGGTGCAGAATCGTACGCTGATATGGTGCCCCAATACATTGATACCTCACAACCCGCCAACCTTCAGTAACAGGACTCACTTGCCCTTCAATACCATTATGAAGGAGCACAAATGTGCATAACACACCAAAATACACCATTATAAAAGTGACTTCTCCGCTTATTGCTAGTAGAGTACTAAACTACTTTGTAAATGAATGTTTCAATGTAGTGTTTCGTCATGCAATAAGCGAATTTAAAACGATATCATGTATTTGAAGTCTAAATTTGAGTGATCAGTTCATTCGATTAGTTCATATCTGATTGGAAATTACTTTCAAATCACTTACTCCCTATTTATATAATCAAGTATAATGAGAAAGAGTAATAACTATTAATAGTTTAAATTGGAAGGAAAATCCCATCTCTTAAACGTAACTGACGATCATACAATTTTGATTATATCTCCTGCATCATTACCTCTTTTTTAGGCCACGATGTTGGTGCGTTATCATGTATAAATGATTACCAAACTATGATGTTTGTACATTATCGTGTATAAATGAATCCTCTATGACGTGAATCTGCTTCTTGCCTTAACTAGAGTATTTATTTAAACATTATGCAAAGTAAAGCATATATTTAACCCTCATGAAACAAATGTGGAATTGTTCGGATTGCAGACATTTACTTTGCAATTGTAGTGTTTTAAGAGATAAGAATATGTACAACCGTTGGGTGCCACAACCTGCCCGAATTTGATAGTCATTAAATAATTCGGTTAAACGTTCTTTAGTCCTCTCCCTGTAATCCACAGCATTTAGCCTAGCAAACCCTGTCTACGCATTGCACCGTATACTTGCATCGCAAACAAGAGTACGTTATCACCATCTTTGAATGTAATGTCTGTACGATAGTCACCTGATGGAAGCGATTTGGGAAAATATTTTGGATCCATGGACCAAACTATGTTGTAGGTGGTGTTCTGTGGAAAACCAAAATACGGAATATAATGAGTATAGAACCTCTTCTAAAACGCAGAATAGTATCAAAAATCACAAACCCCATGGGGACAAGGATAATACATCGAAGGAAGGGTTTCTTCAAACACTTTTGCGATCACCTGATCAACCGGATTGGTACGTCGTACGCGCATTATACGGCATGCCTCTATGTTCCAATCCAACATAAATGGTCTGTACGTTGTGTACTTATAGTATCCTTTCACAGCAAAGTAAATAAAATTTACCTTATCAGGTACATGAAGGGACACATTCAGATAGGTGGTTCCATTTGGTACACGCAGCGTGTTGCAGTAGTGCAACTTTGATCGTTGGTATGGTGTTCCAATACATTGATACCTCACAATTCGCCAACCTTCGGTATTAGGACTCACTTGACCTTCGACACCTTTATGAAGGATCACGAATGCACAAAGGATAGCATATTGTACGAACAAACAAGAGAGTTCTTTTCTCATCTCTAGTATTATGATGAATGAGTTGTTATGATGAATGTTCCAATGAAACTGCTCATCCCTGCACACCGGAAAGGTATTTAAACGCTCTAACGCTGTGTAATATGTTTCAAAAACAACTTTGTTGAATTGATGCCACATATACTTAACTCCATAATCTCTCTTATCTGGATTTCTATCAGTTGAACTATTTGCAGTGATGGATTCTGAAGGATATCTGTTCAGAAATTACTCAATTCTCTCTGCATGTATTCATATAATAAGAAGGGGTAATTGCTATTTTTAAATAGTGGAATAAACTATTTTTAAATTAAAACTTCATATCAAAGAATTATCTATTTGGTCTCTATTAAGGAGGTTTAATTTCGGGCAGAAATGCATTTTGCCTTTTTTATTAAACATTGAAGGAAATGTTTGTTCAAATACTTTTAGGATCACTTTCGTTTTAACATACAGTCGAGACTGATCCGGAGTTCATTTGCTTTACACATGTTTTGCACATGTTCACTTTCCTCATTGGATTGTAACGTCGCGAGCGCATTGCATGGCATGCCTCTACACTACACTCTGTCATAAACGGTCTGTATGTCGTATACTTGTAGTACAATTTAACCGCTATAGTAATGAAGTTGAGCCGATTAGATACATGAAGCGACGCATTCAGGTAGGTAGTGCCATTAGGTGCATGAAGTGTATTGCAGAAGTGCAGCTTTGATCGCTGGTAAGTTGTTTCGATGCATGGCAATCCGCTATCGCTATCCATCGATAACTGGTCGCACATGATCACTTGCAACATCATAGAGGACCTCAAACGACCAGAAGATACGAAATTGTACGATTAGACAAAAACTTTTCGGATCACTGGTAGGTTATTATAACTAACTTGTATCATGCAATGTAACTGATCGTAACAGCACTGCTGAAGAGTTAAATCAATGCTCTGAAAATTATGCATCAGATAAATAAACATTTTTAAAGTGATACTATTTATGATCACTTTTGTCTGTTTGTTGGCCTGCCATTCAATGATGGAATGGATAGATTGTACAAGATATTTTGTTTACAAATTAATTTGGAATGGTCAGAATCGCCTGAATTTGCAATCAGCTCATCTATATTTATAAGCAATGAAATGATTAAGTTGAACCCTTGAAATTAAGTGTCCGGGTTATCAATAGCTATTATGATCTCTGAAAAAATCTCTTCCAGGACTGTGATTTTTTTTATTTTTATGGTTGCTTCTTGTACCCTTTGAAATGTAACGGAAAATCAGTTCTCCATGACGGAAATCGGTCTATTGCTTTAGTTAAATAATAAGGGGGCATCTCCTTATGGACCTTATGGAGTTCCTTCAAATTTGAAACTGTTGTGCATTTGCACTGTGTCAGCGCTGTTAATGCACCACCGTCTTTGACAGACTATTCAGAACGTTGGTTATGTTCTGTGATTTCGTACTGGATCGCTCGAACCATTTCTTTAAAAAAATATTTGAAAAATTCGCTAAAGATTAACAGTTAACTGTTTTTTATTTTCAATATTTATCCTATCAAACCCTGCTTACGCATTGTACCGTACACTTTCATCGCAAACAGGAGTATATTATTACGATCCTTGTATGAAATGTCTAAACGATAATCACCGGAGGGAAGAGATTTTGGAGAATATTTTGGATCTAAGGCCCACAGTACTGTGTAGGTGGTATTCTGTTGAATTCCAAAAACATTGCATTACGAGCTGTTCGGAAATGTAAAGTGATATAAAAAATACTAACCCCATGCGGACAAGGATAGTACATCGAAGGGATGGTTTCTTCAAAAACTTTTGCGATCACTTGCGCCATCGGATTGTATCGTCGCGTGCGCAACGCTTGACACACTTCTGTTTTCCAGTCTATCATAAACGATCTATATGTCGTATACTTGTAGTACAATTTAACCGCAATGTTGATGAAGTTGAGCCGATTAGGTACATGAAGGGACGCGTTCAGATATGTGGTCCCATTCGCAACACGAAGCGTGTTGCAGTAGTGCAGCATCGTACGCTGATATGGTGTTCCAATACATTCATACCTCACAACTCGCCATCCCTCGATAACTGTCCGCTCTTGACCACCGACTCTTTGATGTAGGACCACAAATAACCAGAAGATACCATATTGTAAGACTCCTCCCATAGCTGGTACTTTGTTTTCTGACTTTAAATGGTGCATGGTCCGATGAAACTATGCTTTGTAGTGTAGCTTAAGCAAAGATAAATCGGGCTTTAAAAACATCTCATCTTGAATTGCTGACATTTATCATTAGTTTAGTCATCTGTCTAATTACTTCACATTACTTTAACGACTTAGAACGATAGATTCTTAAAGATATCTGCTTAGAAATTACCTATTTTTTTTTTATGCACTTATATATTTTAATCATATCAGAATCATAAGAGAAATAACTATGTATATCTCAAATGAACAATCAAGTCTAAAATAAAACTGTGACTCATAAAATAGCGATTGTATCTTCGGGCCTCAATCATAAGAGAGTTTTACGAAAATTGGAGCAAAAGAAGGATTTTTGGAAAGTTTCATTCAATTAAATTTTTTGAATTTATTTTTTTTTTATTTAGGAATGTTAGGTCGTAGTTTTGAAAAAATTGTTACAATATACATCTGTGGCATTAACAAAAACACTCTAAACACAGCTACATGTTAAATGATGTGAAGATGTAGTGTTTAAAATATCAAAAAAATCGTTTCAGTAGTTTTTATGCTACGATGGACACATATGGATAAATATTAATCACTACGACGATACCGTTCGGTGAATTCTTGCTCGAATTCAAACGATCTTTCATTCTCTCCGCTTGATCAACAGTATTTATCCAATCAAACCCTGTCTACGCATTGTACCGTACGCTTGTATCGCGAACAGGAGCACATTATCACGATCTTTGTATGTAATGTCTAAACGATAGTCACCGGATGGAATCGATTTGGGAGAATATTTTGGATCCAAGGCCCACAGTAGCGTATATGTGGTATTCTATGGAAAACCAAAATAATGTAATATTACGGTTGAAAATCGGTTAGTAAACATACTAACCCCATGCGGACAAGGATAATACATCGAGGGGACAGTTTCTTCAAACACTTTTGATACCACTTGCGCCATCAGATTGTTCCGTCGCGAGCGCATTGCATGGCATGCCTCTATATTCCAGTCTACCATAAATGGTTTGTACGTTGTGTACTTGTAGTATGCTTTAACCGCAATATTGACGAAGTTGAGCTGATTTGGGACGTGTATAGACAAATTAGCCGTGGCCACACGGGGCGAAAATTTGCGCGCAAATTTGCACATTAATGCCAAAATGTTTTCGCTTCGTGTGGCAGGGGTAAAAACCCGAAAATTTATGCCGAAATGTCAAACGTATTGTTTTCATCTGTGTTTTGGCCGCTGAAGTTGATTTCCGAATAAATTTTGCAGTTTTTAACGATATTGTTGCTGTTGCTGTTATATTTATATTAAAAATGCAAAAACAATACGAAAAGAACCTACATTTTCGTAAATAAAGCGTTCGATAGCGTCAAGGGTTCAGCGAAAAAGTCCGGGGACGTATAAAAGTTTGACAGCGTGTAAGGGTTAAGCGAAACCGTTTTGACATTAATTTTTTCGTTTGCGCTAGAGTTTTCGCCCCGTGTGGCCACGGCTATTGAGGTAGTTGGTCCCATTCGGCACACGAAGCGTGTTACAGTGGTGCAGAATCGTACGCTGATATGGTGCCCCAATGCATTGATATCTCACAACCCGCCAACCTTCAGTAACAGGACTCACTTGACCTTCGACACCTTTATGAAGGATCACGAATGCACAAAGGATAGCATATTGTATGTTCAAACAAGAGATTTTTTCTCTCATCCCTAGTACTGTGATAAATTACTTTTTATGATAAATGTTCTCATGAAACTGATCGTCACTGCACACCGGAAAGGTATTTAAACGCTCTGACGCTTTGAAATGTGTTGCAAACTGCTATGTTAAACTGATGCCATTTATTATCAGTTCAACCAACTCTTATCTGGATTTCTATTAGTTTAATGATATGCAGTGATGGTTTCTGAAGGATATCTGTTTAGAAATTACACTCAATCCACTCTGAAATTAACATGAAATTAGAATTAATTCCAGATCGAAAAGCATTGTTCCTTTTTTACTTTAAACTCTTTTGTTTTGGACGAATGTTACATTAAACTATAATTTAATAAGAATCTTTGTCCATAGTTCAACGAAAATGTGTCAAAAATACTCCCATGGCATTGTTTGATCCATGTAGTCTAGTCGAGTGTTGTTTTTTTTTTTATTTCGAGGTTTCATGTTTTCAGTGCATTTTGGAATAAAATAATAAACAAATAATTATGGCGATTCTATATTTTAGTATAACATATTACAAACGAAATATTAAAGGAACGTTTCGTTAGTTTGGATAATGCAATGGACATCGAGTTTATATTTATTAAATCGTTGCTTTTGTTGTGCAACTTTCTTGTTGAGAGATGCGATGCCTTAAGACAAGCATGTTTTTCAGGCCGCTACATCTCAATATATTTGTTTAGTATTTTAACATTCAAGTTGGATTTGCTCACTAAACCATTACGAACCCTATTGACACAGAGAAATCGTGATTCGCACTTCGAGAATTTCGGGTCTGTTGATGTTTAAGTGGGTAGCAACCAATTGAATCGTTGAAACGTTCTTAAATAAATGTTCTCCATTTGATCAACAGTATTTATCCTATCAAACCCTGCCTGCGCATTGTACCGTACACTTTCATCGCAAACAGGAGTATATTATCACGATCCTTGAATGAGATGTCTATGCGATAGTCACCAGATGGAATCGATTTGGGAAAATATTTTGGATCTAAGGCCCACAGTACTGTGTAGGTGGTATTCTGTGGAAAACCAAACGATGGATTATAATGAGTTTGTATTCTGAAAAGAGGACCAGCAGACTAAAAATACTAACCCCATGCGGACAAGGATAAAACATCGAGGGAAGGGTTTCTTCAAAAACTTTTGCTATCACTTTTGCCATCGGATTGTATCGTCGCGAGCGCAATGCATGACATACCTCAACGTTCCAGTCTATCATAAATGGTCTGTACGTTGTATACTTGTAGTTGAATTTAACCGCAATGTTGAGGAAGTTTAACCGATTTGGTACATGGAGGGACGCCTGCAGATAGGTGGTCCCATTTGGTACATGAAGCGTGTCGCAGTAGAGCAAGTTAGATCTCTGGTATGGTGCCCCAATGCATTGATACCTCACAATTCGCCAACCTTCGGTATTGGGACTCACTTGACCTTCGACACCTTTATGAAGGATCACGAATGCAGAAAGGATTACATATTGTACGTACAAACAAGAGATTTTTTCTTGCATCTCTAGCACTATGACGAACGACGTTTTATGATGAATTTTCTCGTGAAACTGATCTTTACGGCGCAGCTGAATGGAAGACAATGTTCCGACGCTCTACCATGTGTTGCAATAAACTGTTTTGGGTAGATTACATTTGTTATTAGTTCAATCATCTCTTATCTAGATTTCTATTATTATTATTTCTACGAATCAAAACGTAAAATTTGAAAAGATCTAAAAGAAAATTCTACTTCTCTCGCTCTGTATGTAGTAAGATAAAATCGCGATGGTTGATTTAAACCCCTATATGGTAGTAACTCGTTCATATAGATTTGCTACAGTATTTTACATCGAACGCTCAAACAACGATGAAAGGTTAGCTTTGTAGAAAATCAAAAACCACATCGAGGGAATCCATCCTTTCAACACTTTTGAAATTACCTGCTCAATCGAATTGCTGCGTTGCGCGCGCTTGGGCCACCGATTTACCGTTAAATTTTTTTTAATTATTTCGTTTAATTATCCACGGTAAACACACTTTTGCCAATCGACATTAACATAACACTGTCATGTAATTGCACCAGAAGTACTAGTTATCATTGTGACTGAAATGAGCATCGTGAGAATATGGTTGCCGTACGATATGTTCGGATGATTCTATCCAAGTTGGTCTGGGGTATTTTTTCAACTAAATTTATTTCTCTACTTGCTAAAACATTTCACGATAATGTTCGAATTTAATCAATTGTAGTGAGACGTTAACAGCAGGGCTCTAAAACGGCTGATCAATCCAGGATGATGGTTAGCGTCTCTTTCTCAAATACGAGAAGAATATGTGAAGCGCAAAGAGTGTTACGTTTTTACGATTCACGAACACTAAATCCACCCTGTAATCACCAACAGGTAGTGCCGGCGGTGCAACTCTTGCTGGAAGGGTTGCTATAACGTTGTACGTCCTATTCTATAGCAAAAAACAAAAAAGAAGCTTAGTCCAACAACTAGTTTGACCTAGGTTAAGCTACTGTCGCTACATTACATACACCATGTGGACAGGGTGTAACGAGATCGGGCACAGTTTCCAGAAACACTTGGTACACGTAAAACGACACAGGATCGGATCCAGGATTCTGCAGGTACTGACAAACGTCGCCCGATACATCGATTAAGAACGGTTGGTAGGTTGTGTATTTATAAAACATTTTGACGTTCACACGCAGGAAAACCAACCGCTTTGGTACCTCGAGCGATACGTTGATAAAAGTAGACCGGTTGCGATAGCTCAGCGTTCGGCAATGGTGTAGTATAGTGAGATGATAGGGTAGTTCGTAGCACTGGAACTTGCGGATGCGCAGCGCGTATAGCTGGTGAGAGCTGTTGTTAATGTTAAACGTGAATGCTGTAACTACACGCAACACTCGAGATGATTGATTTTCTATCATAATCATCCAACACAAAAGAAGACTGCAGATCACTAACATCGTCTTCGACGTTCCCTGACTTTTTGTCCGTAAGTCAC
>NC_064874.1:24696902-24701902 GCF_943734745.1 Anopheles darlingi | reverse complement strand
CCTACCCTTAGCACCGTAAGTTACATTGAAAGCAAATGTAGATGAAGTGATGTGGTATTGAGTGGCGGGTATTTTAGAGTATTACTATATATTTTTACCTTTCGGTTGAAACACTAAAAACGTGCAAAAGAGTGAATTTTCAATAAACGATATACTACAGAAACGACAACGTTAGCGGCATAGAAATGATGGTTATTTTCAGTCCATGAAACAAACAACAGAAAAGAAAGAAGTTGTCATGCTCACAGCATCTTTATGAATAAGTAAATGCAATGCATTACGACGAACAGACGGCCCGAAACTCAAAACGCCAGCCGACACAATGGAGATAAAGCAACGGATTGGGAGAAACTGATAGCTTGCTGAATAAAAATGAAAATTCTGATAGAATGACGGAGCTACAGCATGTAGAAACAGTTACATTTTTGGTAAGTGTAATTGTAAGCACATTTACATTAGTTTCATAGAGTTTGTACTTGCTTTGGTCATCATGAATAATGTTTTCCCATTCGTTTTGTCTCACATTCATCGATAACTATTGTTTATTCAACAAGAATGACTTTTGCTTTGTTCTTCTGAGTTATATCGCTAAACGGTAGGGTAGTACACACGCACACAATGTTGCTCTCAACGCCTAATCTCTCGTTTCCCTCTATCCCCTTTTCAAATTCACCCCGTGGATCAGTAGTTCCTGTGGCCTAATCGCTACAAGCAGCTCAGCTTGCTCTCTATCTCACTTAGCTAAGTATCAAAGGGTGGCCAATTGAAAGGTAACACAGATCAAACAGAAATTGCCATAACAATCATCTGGTATGGTTCGTTCCCTATTCCTTACGGATCGATACTACACACGGGAGATGGATGCGACCCCTGGCAAAAAATAATTTAGACTTAAGGAAATAAATTAGTAGTGTGCGTGCATATATATGTGTGTGGAGCAATTCAATGCGGCCTGCAGCAACAAAAATAATTTCTAAAAGAAATCATGGTGCATGATGGTGAGCTCCCTCTGCACAGAGAAAAACTAGGATCCACGACTACGCTGGTGTTAGTTCGCTGGGAGTGTAATGAAGTGGAGATATCAGAGGAGGTAGAAGGAACGAGGGAGACAGAGATTAAAAGACCTTCCGGTGGTGTCTCTCGCTTTTTATTCCACGTTGCTGCAGGGAGAAAAGGAGGAAACAAATAAAGTTTCATTGTACGAAAGGCTTCACAGGATCATATTCCGGCGCACACTTCTTCTAGCAAGAATCGGGTACGTACATCACGCGGATGGTGTTGGTGAAACCGGAGCCCTGCTTCCAGCCGGTTACGACCACGACCGGGTTGCCCGGCTTCATGAAGCCACGCTCCTTGCCAAACTCAATACCATACTGAACGCGCGCATCAACATCCTTCAGCCAGTCCTCGAGCGCGGGTTCTGGAGTAACCGAAAAAGAAAGTATAAACGAAACATTAGTTCTCGCGACATGACTTCTCGCGTTCTTCTTCCGAACCATACCTTCATAGATAACGGGCAGAATACCACGGTACAGATGACACTGGCGAGCCGTCTGGGCGAACCGCGTAACGGCGATAATGGGACAACGCGGGCGATACTTGGAGATGAGATGAGCCGAACGGCCAGACGTCGTAATCACAATAATGGCGGCAGCACGGCTCTTGATGGCCGCTTCCGCACCGGCAATCGCGATCGACGAAGCCGTATCCAGCGGATTAGGAGTGGCATCGACCAGATCCTTGAACAGATTGCGATGCCACAGGGCAGCTTCCGCTTCCTTGCACGTCTTCGCCATCGTCAGCACGCACTCGAGCGGATACTCACCCTTGGCCGTCTCACCCGACAGCATCACACAGTCAGCACCGTCAATGATGGCGTTGGCGACGTCGGAAATTTCGGCACGCGTCGGGCGCGGCTTCTTGATCATCGATTCCAGCATCTGCGTTGCACAGATAACCGGTTTGCCGGCACGGTTGCACCGCGCGATCATCGATTTCTGTGCTAGGAAGACCTTCTCGGCCGGAATCTCAATACCGAGATCACCACGAGCCACCATAATACCGTCCGTTGCCTCGATGATCTTGTCCAGGTTCTGCATGCCCTGCTGGTTCTCGATCTTCGAGATGATCTTAATGTGTTTACCCTTCTCACCCAGAATGTCCCGGATGTCCTTCAGAGCAGCGGCATTGCGGATGAACGATGCGAAGATCACGTCGACACCCTGCTCGACACCGAACACCAGATCCGACTTGTCCTTCTCCGACACGGCGGGCAAATCGACCGGCACGCCCGGCAAATTAACACCCTTACGCGAACCCAGCACTCCACCGTTCTCGACCGTGCAGGTAAGCGTATCGCCCGAGATGCTCTCGACGACGAGCGAAATCAGACCATCGTCCACGAACACGTGATCGCCCGGTTTGACCACCTTGACGATGTTAACGTAGTCCACGTAGACCTTATCCTTGTTGCCCTTCTCCAGATGATCCTTGTTCGTCGTCAGCTGAATCTTTTCGCCCTTCTTCAGCTCCACCTCGGCGGTACCGCTACCCTCGATCAGGCCAGTACGGATCTCCGGTCCCTTGGTGTCGAGCGCAATCGCCAACGGGAACGGTTTGCCCAGCTTCTTCGAGTAGTTGGCAACCGCTTCGCGGATGTTCTTGATCGTGTTGGCATGATACTCGTGCGAACCGTGGGAAAAGTTCAACCGTGCAATGTTCATACCGGTCGCCATCATCTTCTCCAGCATGTCCGGTGACACCGAGGCCGGTCCGATCGTGCAGATGATTCCGGACAGGCGGACGAACGGCGTCGTCGAGTCAATTTCCAGCGAGCACATGTGCTCTAAATGCGAAACAGCTTCCGGATTCATCTTTTTAGCCTACGGAAAAGAATAATCGAAAACGGTAAATACACGAACACGCTGATGTAGTAAACGAGGCGCATTCAACACAGCTTGTAAATAACCACAGTCTACACGTAACGTGGAATTTTACCAACAAAACGTATCACACGATGTCTACAATGCCTACTTGATGTGAGAGGGGTTGTCCGTTCTATCAGTATATAACTAGAAATAGCACGTAGTAGCCATTCGTAGTTACTTCGTTTACACTGCGATTCCATCCAGACCCGAGGGTGTGGAGGCAACCGATACTAGATGGTGGGTGACGTACTAATTATTTACACTGCTCCACTACACACACAGCACATAACTTCTAATCGTGCCCCGTACAGCACACGGCTGTTTGATAAAAGACGTTCGTTGCACACAAAACGGTTGCCCTTGCGCAGTACTTCGAAGCTCCGAACGGGGCCGGGACATTTTACCGATAGTTTATGTAATCATTACCTAGGCAATGATGTATTTGTTCGTTCTTTTTCGTGCACAAAGCAAGCGTGGCGCGCCAATTTATCCATCAATCGGATTTTTTGACGGTCAGAACTAGAGCAAACCTTTCAAGTGTCTTCATGAAGACATTTTAATTAAGCCGATCATAATAGTTGCTCTAGGGCTTCCTCCCTCCCTATCATATGGTCCGTGGTGTTTCGCGTTGGAAGGAAACCGGCGAGAGAAACCCTGACGACCAACCACCAACCAAACTGCTGATGCAGGATTTCTCCGAGTTGGACCAGCGTACTCACAACCGCTCAGCTGTAGCGAAACAAGTACACTCACACACTCGCACCAACAGACACACGCACGCACGCACGAAAGGAACGGCGACGTGTGTGCCGTAAGATTAATAATACGGGCGGCTTGATGGGGGCGCGGTGGAAAATAATTTTCCGCTTGTCCTTGGTCAAGGGCAGACATCACCGGTCTGGCTCGTACGCAAACGCTGCTACGGGGGGCAATAATCGTTATCTGGTACAGGGTTCAATACATGATGATGGGAAGCGGCACATTACTCAATAATGGTTCCTCTCCTTCACCCTGCACCTTGCCCATCACACCATTCCCTGCCACAAAGGTGACGAAAATTGATCGATATCCCCTCCTCGAGCGGTTTGAGTTAGTGACATGACGTTGTTTTAGACGCTTTTCTCGGCAGATTCGTGGGGCTATAAAAATAGAGTCGCCTTTTGCTGAACGTGCTCAACGTGTGTCCTCCTGCGTTTTTGGCACAAACGCCAGCTGAGGCCGTAGCAGGCGATGTAGGTGAACACCTTGAACCAGACGACGCGCGCTGAGGGTTGGTTGCTAAGATCCTTTCGCTCCTTGTCATCGGTAGACACTTGAAAAGCAGTTGAGATGGTACTCCCGGTTGTCCAACGTTGTTAGTGCATCATCTGTCGGTGGTTACACACAAACACCGGCGTACACATACACACGTACGAAGGACACACTAACAGGATGACTTCTTCTTGCTCGGGATGGTCTGAGATGGGACTCAATGGTTTGGCGATCCTGCTGGACACACGCATCCCTGGCGCTTACCTTCGGGTCGAAGTCATAGTCGGACACCCACACCATCATCCCTGCACGATTAAAGGTACTAATCAGTGGGGGGAAACGGAAATCAGTGCACCCGGGGTTTCGGGTTGATCGAATTACACTGCTTGCTGGGCGAACTGCTGCCGATGGCCAATAGGTTTGCTCCGGATTTGCTCCTGCTCTTCTGCTTCTTCTTCTTCTTCTTCTTCTTGTTCCGGCTCTATTGAACCAATCAGCAACGTCCGGCGAACCGCTCCAGTGAAAGGATGTACTAGGAGTGGAGGTGAGTACACTGCCGTGGTGAGGTGAGCAGCAGAACAAACTACTAGCACCAGCACGGGCGGCTGTTCTACCACCAATCGATAGCACAATCGGAACGGGGACGATCCGTGGGAGGAGCTGGTTCACACAATTCAACGGATGGCAGTGGAATGAACGGATGACACTATTGCTTCGTCGATTGGAGCCCACCAACAACAGACAAGCGCACTTGGGTGCCGGGAAAATGCGATCCTGTCCCGAAGGGCGCCGACTAGTGACACCAGATGATGTTACCGAGTG
>NC_064874.1:24681902-24686902 GCF_943734745.1 Anopheles darlingi | reverse complement strand
GAACTCTTGCGACACCATCTTAAAGCCGGACGCGATGCTCACCACAGAATCGCTTCTGGACGAGCATTAGAAACTGATTAAACCCGAAGCATCTCCCACGTGACTTTTTATACATGCAGTCCAGCAATCGCGTAAGTGGAAGCTATCCCCCACTATCGCTCCTCTCGGTGCTGGTTCGAAAAGCGTGAAACTATCACTCCGCCTAAACGTACACAAATCGACCGGGAGTTCCCCGGACGATGTTGCTGTTTTCAGGTTGTGATTTGAGGCACCGTTAAACAGTGCCCCGGGGGGTCACCGTTTCAAAGTAAGTACATCGTATTACCAACGTGGACAGCTAGGGCAGTGATAACCGTAGAGGTAACGATGGTTTCCCTGTTACTATAGTTCTGCGATCCTCAACTTCCTGGGTGTTTATTTTTAGTTAATCATTAGAACCTTTAGTAAAAGCATGAAATGTACTTCGTAACGAGCTAGAAAATGGTAATAGTCATAAATGCCCGAGATCATTGCATATGTTTTGAAGTTAAACTTAGTTTAGTTAATGGAAGATGCGTTTGAAAATCACTCTTCCCCCACGATTTGTTCTTTGCAGTGCAGTAGCTCAGACCAAGGTACTTTAAAAAGACAGGTAGCTTCTTAACCGCTTTGACAGGTCACCATTTTGAATTTGTTTGACATTCATAGGAGGGCGCTTTTATAAACAAAACCACGTGAGTTTCAAGAAGAAGAAGAAGAAGATGTGGGCAAGTTTGGTGGTTTTATCAGGGAAAGTACCTGATTTCACTCTTTTTCGAATGTTCAAATGATTCATCTCTCTATTTAAGATCAATCGAGCAACCGAGGTATGTTTTACAGCGAGTGAGCACGGTCCAGGAACGCTAGCTAGCTCTTGTTCTAGGCCGGGTGGCAAGACCTACGGACCGATACCATATTGAAACACTAGGAAGAATTTTGAGAATATTTGCATAAACTTTAACTTTCGTGCCACTTTTCGTGAATTTGAACTGTCGTAATACCACAGAAAAGCGAAAACAGCTCCGAAAAGAGCGTTCCCGAAGTAAACATCCCACCATCCCGTGAATGTCAAACTCTGAAGTTTTTTCTAAAATACGATCGAGGATTTGTTCTGGATAAAGCTACCTGTCTTTTTAAAGTACCTTGGTCTGGACCAAGGTACTTTAAAAAGACAGGTAGCATCTTAACCGCTTTGACAGGTCACCATTTTGAATTTGTTTGACATTCATAGGAGGGCGCTTTTATAAACAAAACCACGTGAGTTTCAAGAAGAAGAAGAAGAAGATGTGGGCAAGTTTGGTGGTTTTATCAGGGAAAGTACTTGATTTCACTCTTTTTCGAATGTTTAAATGATTCATCTCTCGATTTAAGATCATTCGAGCGACCGAGTTGTGTTTTACAGCGAGTGAGCACGGTCCAGGAACGCTAGCTAGCTCTTGTTCTAGGCCGGGTGGCAAGACCTACGGACCGATACCATATTGAAACTATTGAAAGAATTTTGGGAATATTTGCATAAACTTCAACTTTCCTGCCACTTTTCGTGAATTTTAACTGTCGTAATACCACGGAAAAGCGAAAACAGCTCCGAAAAGAGCGTTCCCGAAGTAAACATCCCAACATCCCGTGAATGTCAAACTCTGAAGTTTTTTCTAAAATAAAATCGGGGATTTGTTCTGGATAAAGCTACCTGTCTTTTTAAAGTACCTTGGTCTGGACCAAGGTACTTTAAAAAGACAGGTAGCATCTTAACCGCTTTGACAGGTCACCATTTTGAATTTGTTTGACATTCATAGGAGGGCGCTTTTATAAACAAAACCACGTGAGTTTCAAGAAGAAGAAGAAGAAGATGTGGGCAAGTTTGGTGGTTTTATCAGGGAAAGTACTTGATTTCACTCTTTTTCGAATGTTTAAATGATTCATCTCTCGATTTAAGATCATTCGAGCGACCGAGTTGTGTTTTACAGCGAGTGAGCACGGTCCAGGAACGCTAGCTAGCTCTTGTTCTAGGCCGGGTGGCAAGACCTACGGACCGATACCATATTGAAACTATTGAAAGAATTTTGGGAATATTTGCATAAACTTCAACTTTCCTGCCACTTTTCGTGAATTTTAACTGTCGTAATACCACGGAAAAGCGAAAACAGCTCCGAAAAGAGCGTTCCCGAAGTAAACATCCCAACATCCCGTGAATGTCAAACTCTGAAGTTTTTTCTAAAATAAAATCGGGGATTTGTTCTGGATAAAGCTACCTGTCTTTTTAAAGTACCTTGGTCTGGACGGAGTTTTAGATCTGAGAAAGAGAACTCTTGCCGACCCTTTCTCGCAAGTGCTTAGGCTGATGTGACCTGAAAAGTTCCTTGATAGCTGATCACAGCCAAAAATGCTGAACATTGCACAAAAAAGTGCTGTAAATCGGATGAAATAGAATGTTACATATTATCTTTCATTTAAAACGCTTTTTGAAAATGCTTTGAGCGCTGTTTTATGTATTTTTCAATCAAAAACATGCTATTCATTTTCATCATCCCGGGGAACTTATCATCGCGCCTCAAACTCGATCGCATACAGATGCATTCGCGTTGAGCACTGGTTTACACGGATGATCCTCGCAGGATCGGTGAAGAACGAGACGGGAAAAAAATCCGTCCTGTGCGAAAAGAGGGCAGCACTAATAGAGGCGCGAAGAGCGAGTAAGGAAAGAAAATTCGCCTTGAGCCAAAACAGGATAGCACTACGGTGTTCACCGATTTCCCCACCCGAGAGGGGAGGCTGCCCGCTGGGATTGTTCTGTAAATATGTTTTGTAAATCAATGCAAATATGTTCTGTACATATCATAGCAATAAATATAAAAAAACTCGAATGCTTCTGATAATCTGTCTCCGAACGTATTAAGTAAAAGGTATCATATGGAATAAATATAGTCTTCAAACGAATATGGATATGTTATATTATGGATGGTTTGTAGCAAATGCAAGACTCACTGATAAGCCACTATTAATGCTGAATATGTATTCAATATGACGAATAATGAAATTCTGACAATTTCCACCCAAATATACGTGGTTAATGAATCTCTCATTGTTAAAGCAGGTATAGGCATCGTGTAGACATGTAAATTATTGTTGGTATTATTCACAATTTATTATTCGACTGGAAATTTTACATCAACTACACGTTGTCACAAATCTTGCTTTGATTGGTAGCAGCAACATAGTTGAAGGGTTTGGGGGAAGGCTGATTGTTTCAGTTTATGTAACCGGGGTGGACACCAGGGCGCTTGCTTGATCGTTGAAGATTAGATTCTGCACCTGTACATTGCCCGGCGCATCGCTAAGCCGGAACGGACCGAACAGCGTGAACACAATCTCATTGCGTTTACCCCGACCGAACGCGTCCGACATCGCCGTAAACGCGTGCACGATGTTGTCCTGTACTGTCTCATCAACTTCCTTGCGAATGTAGACCGCGGTACGACCGCGACCGTTGGCGTCCTTATCAACATTCGTTACCGCATCGTCGTACTTCTCCCAAACGATTGGCTTAAGGGCTGCCGATGGTTCCTTCAGTACAACCGCATCGGCATCACCGTTCTGAACTGCCGCTACACAAGCATCCCCTCCCTTCAGGACACACTCGAAGCTTGGACGGACATCACGGGCGTACGCTGCCCGCTGCATCTGGGCACACTTTTGACGCTCGGCTTCCGTGCTGACACATAGACGGAACTTGAAGTCGTACGCCGTTTCACGCTCAATCACGTCCTTGTATTTGGCTCGCTCCAGATATTGCTGGGGTAGAATCACCTGTTCCCGGTTAACGATCAGATGCTCGCGGTCAACGCTGAGCTTACGTGCGGCTTCGAGATCGGCCGCTGATACGGAGGTATCGGTAAACTGACGGTAAAACGTTTGCAGCAGCGACTGTAGCTCTTGTACGCGATTACCGGTCAGATCACCGTTCGCCATAAACGCTGGCCAGGGACGTTGAGCCCAGGAGCACACGTTCTGGTCGCTCACTGGCCGCGTAGTGCCATCCTCGCACAGATACGAATAATCTTCGGCCCTCACTGCCGGATTAACGGCCGGTTTAGCAACTGCACCGGGTGTGATCGGTAAACCGAAGTACTTGCGGACGAAGATGGTTTTTGTGAATGCCACGTCACCATCGTTCTCCACCAGACATCGAATGGCACCTTCGTAACCGGAGAAGCGATCGTTGACGGCACACCGTTCCGGTTCGGCACAACGTTCGCATAGGTTCGAGTAACGCTTCTTCAGCAACCCATCGATGTCTGCGTTGGGTGAGTAGGTTCCGACCAGGCAGGACGAGCTAAACAACTCCGACAGACCGGCAAGTTCGTTCTCGAGCGGGGAACGGTTTCGCTCGGTCGGCATCTTAAAGATGCCCATCTGACGCAGCTTCGTGACCGGGATCTTGTAGCCAACGTTGCGACCGTATCCGGTGTGGCAGGACTTTTTACCACGCAGTTGATCCATACTGGTGAATCCGTCGGCCGTGCGTACCAGTACAATACCTTCGTAGCGGAACTCGGCCGTCGGTTCTTCAGTGGTGCGCAGCTCGGCAAACATCACAAAGTCCTCGTTGTTCATGTTGACCGCCACGTACGCATCTTCCGGATCGACGGCAACAAAGTCCGCTTCACGGCTTTGCACCTTACGCAGACAGTCCAGTCGATCGTTGCCGGCGACACAGCCAAGATTTCGAATGCCTTCGGCCCCCGTCAACCGTTGGCAGATGGCAAGTTGATTGAATGGAACACACCAACGGTACGGTTGACCTTGAGCGGCAACCACCAGCAATGCCAGAAGGCACACCAGCGACGACAATCGGAACTCTTGCGACACCATCTTAAAGCCGGACGCGATGCTCCCCACAGAATCGCTCCTGGACGAGCGCTAGAAACTGATTAAACCCGAATCATCTCCTATGTGCCTTTTTATACATGCAGTCAAGCAATCGC
>NC_064874.1:24674402-24676902 GCF_943734745.1 Anopheles darlingi | reverse complement strand
TAGAACGGCTTGGTTCACATAGCACACGGACACGAATTAGAGCAGATAAGCTGTACAAAATTGATTCTGGCCTGCTAGTGGAAAGTTATATGGCGGATCATATCATGGCAGCACACAGCAAAAGGGTAGGCCATGATTCACCGATTCGATGTATTGTAAGCGGTTCTGTTTTCTACTAATAAAGTGTAGAATCGTGATCACGAACTCTTTTAAATTTATATCCGGTAGTTACACTTCAGCTAAAGTGCTTGTAGAGCACCCGAGATAAGCCATTCTAATTCGCACGATCGCTACGGCTAACTAATCGATGAAAAGACGGCTTACCGATGGCCAACATATGTTGATGACGAGAGTAACGAATTCTCTTACGAACTAATCAACATTACCAACAAAACCGGCTTCACGTGGGATCATTAATTCGTAAATCTAGTCTCCGTTTTATGCGTGGATGACGGGAACTTCGATGTTGTTGAACTCTGGCAGTCAGCGACCGCGGTCACCGTGTAGATGGAGAATGTTCGAAAGAGCAATCTGCGGTCCAAGACCGGCAAGACCAGCAGCAAGATCGATTCCTAAGCGGCGTCTGCGCATGAATGATGCCGATGATGCCGAAGGTTGCTCTCACTCACGCTGTGCGCTCTAAGCGCTGTTCAAGATCGTGGAGAGTGCAGCGAAGGTGACTAACACCCATTCACCGTGTCAGCCCCTTCTCCGCCCTCTGGTCAAGAAATGATTCCAATGATTCCATCGCAAGCAGTTCATTCACCGGCGGCGCGCCCTCCCCGTCGATCGCCGCACGAAGTTCGCAGTGCGTGGCCGTGTTAGACGCAACATAATTATCTGTCCCCACCCCATCTGACCGAGTCTGATGGCCGCACACTTTATTGCACCGTCAATGGTTGACCTCCCTCCTCTTGAACAGCTTTTCGGTGGCACCGTACTCCCTCCCGTAGCCCCTTAGAGTAGTTGCCTTCCTCGGGCAGGTTATAAAAGAAGCGGGATTGCTTATTTTTGGCCGTTTAGTCTAGACAATCGTCACAGTGCGTCACATCGACATCGGTGGTAGTTCTCGCTCCAGCATCTTGCAGAATGCAGTTCAAACGGTTTCATTTTAGCAGTCTGTTGGTGGTGGTGGTGGTGGTGGTGCTAGCGATGCTGGCCGTACCTGGTGGTGATGCCTTCCCCGACGGTGCACCGGCCGATACCTGCGTCAAGAGTCGTACCAACGAACCGAACCACGGTGCAGCTCGTACCCAAAGCCTAGCCGCGCTACCGTACCAGGTGGTGGCGAGTGGTAACGTGTATGGTCCCGGTACCCAGATACAGGTTACCATTCACGGCCAGCGGGACGTGTTCCGCGGGTTCTTCCTGCAGGCGCGCGATGCTCAGACCAACGAGTGGATCGGAACGTGGTACGATACGCCCAACACGAAATCGATCCCCGAGTGCTCGTCGGTGACGCATGCCGACAACCGGGATAAGGAGCAAGCTACGTTTGTCTGGCAGGCACCGAAAGATCGTCAGGGCCAGGTTTACTTTACGTAAGTATTGCCCCGCTCTCATTACGGTGTCTGGCGAAAGTGCATTAGTCGCCCGTCATTTGGTGTGCAATTTGGTGTGTCATTTGTAGTTGGTACTGGCGTAATGGCGTAGCGAGAGTTGTGGTAGGTTCCGGTTGGGTCAATGTGCTTTGCCTGGCGCCCTCCGGCCGTTAGATTGTCGCGAATCTCAATCTGGGTCACGCTCTTTGCTGTAGAACCGGTTGTCCATAAGAAAAGGGTTTCAAAGTGTGACCAAGATCTGAGGATCGTTTAACCAGCAGGTCAGCTGCTAAGCCCCCCCCCCCCCCCACCGGACGCCGGATTAACGCTGGAAGCAGCATTTGACGTACTCAGGCGCGCCGTTACATTGACACATTAACCTTTCGGTTTTGGCTGGTTTGAGGCTTTGGTGCGTTGTGATCGATGGTAGCATGATGAGTTGTCGTTTGTCCAGTTCCAATGCCCACGCTAGGACGGCGCTGCTCTTTTTACGACAGCTGGCGATGGAGTTGTGTTTTATGAGAACTGGTTTTTGATACCGGTCGTAGTGGTGGCCCATAAATCATAGTCCAAACGCTTGACGCATAGTTGACCCGATTTCGTGGTGTGATGTTGTACTGCAGCGGATCTCACACGTGGACACCGCTGAATGTGGGCTGCATGCGACGATGGCATTCCGACGAATCGTGGCCTACCTGGGATGTTTTGCTCACTTTTCGACATTTGTGCAATAAATATTTTGACTTTATGTTTTATCAGGTTTTTAATGGTTGATCTTTTTTTTCTATTTCCTTTTTCTCCATCCTCCATCAGCGGCACGATCGTGAAAAACTATGGTACCTTCTGGTCGGGTGTTATTGCCAGTGTTCCAACCGCAGCCGGGAGAAGCTTTTGAGATCATCTTCAGTAGGTTGTAGCAACCATTCATTCCTTTTGTACCTCTTTGTAAATAAAACAAC
>NC_064874.1:24666902-24671902 GCF_943734745.1 Anopheles darlingi | reverse complement strand
TCTTTAGTTTGTGAACAGTTTTCTTAAGATTAAATGAGCTGCAGTTTCGTTTTCTTCTTCTATCGAAGATTTTTGAGTTTACTCTTGCTCTTCGCCTCACTCGCCCATTTCCGCGCATTTCATTATCCTACCCAGCATTATGGTTGCCGGACTGCTCAATCGCTATCTAGCTTGCGTTGATCGATCGTCGGGATGATAGTTTTGAGGACGTGCACGTGTGTGTGTAAGTAAGCAGTGATCGAAGGAGCCATTGACCGTACGGCGTTTACGGTCTCCTCGGTAGAATGATGGAGAATCGCCATTTCAAGACATTGGCAGGCTGGTGCCGAAAGGATCATACTAGAAGTGCAAATTAATAGCGCGTGTGTGTGTGCGTGAGTGTCAAAGTGTCATTGTGCACGATGAGAAGGTGTTGGTATGCTTTTGTTAAGTGTGCTCGAGAGTGTTCCTGAATGTGTCGCGGCATAATGAGTGAGAGCCAATTTCGCGTACGCTGGTGGTAGTGTAGGTAGGAAGACGATTGTACTTACTTCTGTTGCTTCTCTTCATTTGTTTTTAGTTTCTCGTGTTTTTTCTTGTTTCGCTGTTTTTTTTTGTCTTAAATCTTAACTACACGATGACGCCCTTTTTTTTCCCCGCAATCATCGCCCACTCCCCGTTTTGTAAATCTAATACCATCATGAACGCCTTAGGGTACACACAGCATTTTATCTTTTTGTCCTTGTTCGATCAAACAAGCTTCAAACCGACACACACACACACACACCGCGTACCCGGCCAGCGGCCATCTTCTTGTGGCCTGGTGCACGCGGCGTGCACGAACACAGACTGGATTGATTGATATAATCGTTAATTGGGGATTTTGGGGGAGGGGCGGTTGTGTGCATTGACTGACTGGGATTTTGCTTCGTGGCATTTTCTCACCCACCTTCCTCTTGCCCTTACGGCGCTACCTTAAACTTGTATCGAAATGCTTTTGTTGCCCTGGTTTTTGCCATGGCCAGGGCGGCACATAATAACATCTACACGCGCAGTCGTACAGTGTATGTGTGCGTGTGTATGTGCGGACTTCTACTTCTCATTTCGCATCCTAGTGTGCGCTGGGTTCAGGGGTTTCGGCGTTTTCGGGCGGCGTTTGGGAGGAACGGTTACGCTGCATGCTGTAACCACGCGGGGCTACCGTATAGCAAGGGTTTCCGCCCCACCAACCACCACCCTGACTGCCTTACCAGCCCTTCCGCCAGGTTTATCCCGTTTCCTATCCATTGTTTTGCCATACAGTATCGTACAGGTTTGTTTGTTTTTTTGTTGCTTCTCTAATAATTAGCCTTGCTTCGCCTTATCCACTTATCAATTACCTACAAGCTAGAGGGCTTCAACATCGAGTCGATATGGGAGAGCATCATCGAACGTTCGTGGCCGTAACTAAAACGGATACAATCATGGGGGAAATTGATGAAGCGGTCGACATACGGCGCTTCGTTGTAGCACCACCAGCAAGCAACCGGCGGCGCCGTCTACTGCGATACCGTCTTGAGCACGAAAGTCTACGGCTGGCCTGGTAGGAAAGCTAGCCTCCGCCCGTGCTAGATCCCAGTAGGTGCTTAGTAACCAATGGCAGCCGATGCAGCCGCTCGACACCCCTTCACTAGCCAACAGACTCTGCATATCAGTTCCGCATTGTCGTTTCATTTTTCTCTCTTTTCTCTCTCCCTTCTAGTATCTCATAAGATTGACCACCTGCGGTCGGTGCTATCAGCTGTCTCGCATCTGGTGGCTCGTTGACGTTGTTTTGCAAAAACTCACCATTTTGAGTATCAAATACGTTGTCCCGTAAGGGGCAAGGGGGGCTTACGGTTTGCAATTGATTGAGTTTCCTTTCTCGTACAGTTCCCCGATCCATAAGCAGCCCCGTACTCCGTAACCATCGGTTATCCGCTTTGCTCTATTCTATAACTAATGTGTAAATGGCCCGTCAGCACACTCTCGAAACGGTTTAATTAGCTAACAGTCACGATTATCAAAAGAACAATCTATCCTAATGTACTGGGGAGGATGCTGGAGGAGGAGTAGGGAGGGGGGAGTAGAGGGAAGTACAGCAAACCGAATTACTTTCTCCTTCGGATTTTTTTTTCTCGCTCGTCCCCAAAATGCAAACCTAACACGCTCACAACCGAACCAACGGCGCATACCTAACACTAAGCACTGGCCGAAACACTAATCTACAAACCGGCATCCAGGGCGTGGCTGTCAATTGTGGCCAGCACCAGGCCACTATCGTCACTATCTAGAGCTGAAGTAACGGAAGGTTGTAACATGATGGCTATGATGATCGAAGGAAACACCTCCACTGCGTCACCGTAGCGAAACGAGTGCTCAAGTGGCCACATCCACTAGGCCAAACAGGCACACGCACTGCTACTCATACACACGCACACACTAACACACGGACCCATACACTCAAACTCACATTCTGCGGATCACGGATCCGATCACTATCTACTGCACGCTTCCAAACGAGGTGACGCAGCATAGGAGGGAGGAAGTGAGTTTGGTTGGTTTGTAAGCAAAACGGGGGTGCCATGATGGGAAAAGGGAGAGAGAGGTAGGGAGGGAGGGTGGTGGTCACTTTTTTTTTTGTGATCCATATTTGTCTACTTCCTTCCTAGCATTTTCTCTTCTGCCCTTCTGCCCCTTGCTTTGCCTTGCCTTGGCTTATGTGTTCCTGTGTATGTGGTTTTGTGTATGGAAAAGTTTACAAATACTCAACAATATCACATTTAATCGATATATTAGGGCAACTGGCGCCTACCATATTCCTAGCACGGTACCTAGACTCCTTCTCGTTGAGGAGCTTCCTAAAGATCGGCAAGATGGCGGTTTCGCCATCGAGCAGCTCCGACTCGGAGCACGCACCGTACAGGTTCGGTTTCGATGCCGAACCATCCTTCTTTCGATGTTTGCCCGAGTGCACCGATCCACCACCACCACCACCGCAACCATCGGCCGCACCACGCGATTCGCTCGATCGGTGCTTCCGATCGATCGTCCCACCGACGACGGCACCGGGTGCCACGTTCGGTGTCGAGTGGTGGTGCGAGTGTTGCGATTTCGTGAGCCGCCTCGACGACATTTTCGTTGGCGTAACGTAACCGGCGTGCCCGGCACCGGCCGTCGTCGACATCGAGACGGTCGCCGTCGAGCTGGCCGCCGTTTGGGAGCAGATGGAGGCGCTCGAGTAACCCTGGTAGTCGCGCTGCTCCCGCTCACTGTCCGTTTCGCTCTGACAGGCCGTACTTTTGTGCTGCTGCTTGTGCCGATGCTTGGTGCGGTTCTTCTCCGACACGCTCCGCTGTATTGGACCGGGCGAGGTAGTCGCGCTATTGTCATAATCGTACTGCTGCTGCTGCTGCTGTTGCTGCATCGGTTGCTGTTGTTGCTGCTGCTGTTGCTGTTGGCTAATGTGGCCATGATCGGGGCACCGGTTCGAGCTCTGGTGAGATCGGGGCGATTGTCGCTGGTGCTGCTTGGCGTGCGAGAGCGTATGCGTGTCCCAGAGGTCACTCTGCGAGACGACAAAGTTACCCTTCAACGACGACGACATCTGCACGCTGACGCGCCGCGATCCATCGCTGCTCATATCTGCAAATGAAACAAAAACAAACAACGCATTTCCGTTACAATTCCCTGGAACCTTTCGGATCGGATCGGATGTCAACAATGGCTTACCTCCTCTGCTTTTACTGTTCGCTTTCGTGTGATGGCACAGCTGGTTCAGCTCCGTGTTCGAGTGCGTGATCGAGGTGGTCGAGCTGCTGTTGGCCTGCGTCGCAAACTTGGTCGCCACCGAAACCGCCTGCGGCATCGGTCCATTCGTTCGCTCGTCCTCGTACAGCTGCCGATGGTGATCCTGGCGGAACCGGCAAAAGATGAAAAAAAAAGATGTTGTTTTCGGGTTAACATGAGCCCTGGCTGGCCAGCCTTCCTTCTGGCGCAATTCGTTCCAGAAGCGCCCTCGACGAATGGAGGCGCATGGTGCACAAAAGCGGCGCGGATAATCATTTGCCCAATACAGATTATCTTTAAGCACTTGCTGTTTGTATTTTATGCTCTCACCACCTCTCACTCTCTCCCCTCTGCAGTTCGCACCGGCCATTGTTTCGGTGAATGGATTCGAGAATTGGCCTTTTGCAGTCGCAGCCAAACGCGCTTCGTTTGACGGTCGCGAAGGCGCTAAACAGCAGCATCTGCAGGGAATGGCAGCCTGATGAGCGCTTTTGTAGAATTAATAAGCAGAGTAGAGCAGAGCAGAGCAGAGCAGAGCAGAGCGGAAGCAACAGAACACGGCCAGACCACCGGCTCGCCAAGCACCTCAGTCCTGCAGTCTCGGCCGAGTGCCAATTGTTTGCTGCTACAAAATGGGAGTGGATGGCCCCATCCAGCCCTGCCCTGCCCAAGACCATAATGACAAACAATTCATTCCGTCAACGACGAATAGAGTCGTCGGCATCGGTACCGGCAAACGGTGGTCTGCTCAGCTCAGCTTCAATAACGGGTTATTGATTGTAATCCTATCTACCGGCGACGGTCGGTCGGTCGGTCGGGTGGTGGCTCGAGAATCAACAGACAATTGTCGACCATCATCTGGTATTGGAGGGGAAGGGTGACAAAAGGGGGGAAGGGGGAGTTGAGTGGGCTTTCGTGTTGATTGTACCAGCACCGCCTCACCGCCGAGGAAGGTGAGTTTAATTGGAACTGGCGTCGAGCACTTTTGCGCTCTTTTTGCGCCTCTTTTGTTCGCCCTCCGGCAGAGCACATTCGCTGGCACGAAGCGAAAAGCCAGATTAGTGGAAATTAATCAAACGAAACTAGACCACCACTAGAACCACCGTTGGTTGGTGGGTTTGCTGGACGTTTGGCGCTTGACAATAGATAGAACAGGCAAAAGTCGTTTAAAAAAAACACACACACAAAACCTCTCACAGATTTACGGTTAATAT
>NC_064874.1:24656902-24661902 GCF_943734745.1 Anopheles darlingi | reverse complement strand
AAATCAGTTATAATAATATCGTATGCTGGATTTTTCCAATGCAATGCTTATTTCTTAACGAACTTCTTGGCTTCTAATCCACCACTATTGTTTGTTCATTATGTCTCTAGATTGTTTAAGAAGTTTAACAGAAGTAACAAACTGATAAAAAGCAAGTTCTTTTAAAAAATTAATTTAAAAACTCGGAATGAAAATTTAGAAGAACCAATTCATGTGGAAGCAATGTTCTAGATGTTGTTAATAAAGATGAGATCTTTGGCAACGGATTGCCTATGATTACGTGGCTACTGCGATGAGCAAGGAAGCCGTACAAGCAT
Source organism: Anopheles darlingi (assembly GCF_943734745.1). Lineage (NCBI taxonomy): Eukaryota > Metazoa > Arthropoda > Insecta > Diptera > Culicidae > Anopheles > Anopheles darlingi. The sequence continues at coordinate 24,661,585 of NC_064874.1, read as the reverse complement.
GGAGCTCGACCGTCCTTATAAATACTAAGTCGTTAAAACAGAGTAGCCGTTGTTTCAAATGCTTAAAAATACTTCCAAAAAAACCTTATTTATAATGCTGCTACGTAATCTTGCTACCATAAACAGTAATTAGTCAACCAGCAGTGTAGCAGTAAAGTGTAGTATATGATTCATCAAATTACACCCAAAAATGACCCTCATAAGGTGTTGTACGATCGCACAGTATATGATAATCGAAACCAGCGACCCAAAAGGACGAGACACGCCGCGCACTTCCTTCACACGAAGTGACTTGATGAAATGATGAATACTGTAAATACTGTAATGGCCCATTTGCTCCCGTCCAACCCGGCCCCACTCCGCCCTTTAAAACGCTTACCGTTGGTTGCGGAACTTGATGTTGACGGCCAGGAAGACGGTCGCCATGACGATGCCGAGCGAGGAGGTGCTCGCCAGCACGACGAAGATCGTTATGTTCACCTGGCTGTGCTCGATAATGCGCAGCGTCCGGTCCTTCGGTGGGCTCCGGCCGACCCATTTCAGCGGGTGGCCAAGGCTAAGGTCGAGCCGGCCGGTCAGCGAGTTGTACTCACCGATCTTCACCTCCTCACCATTCTGGAACTGCTCCAGCAGAAAGCTCGCCTTCCGCTCGTTGTTGTAGAACCGCACCGGTCCCTGCGAGACCGCGAGGACACGCGGATGCGATGGGATGGGATGGGATGGGTGGGGGTGGTCATATCGCGCGTATCACCCCATTTCGAGGTTCCCGTTCCGTACCGTCGCGTGTCCAATGGAGTGGAATGGCGATACGCCACATTAGCACCGCCATCGGACAGCAGCAGTAGCAGCAGCAGCAGCAACAGCACAATATGGCACGGAAGAGTGAAGCGACGAGACGGACACCAAAAGAAAGAGAGAGAGAGAAGCAAACATTAGCACCGTTGAAGGGGTCAGATCGTTATCGGCCATCGGCGATACGGTATCACGCAACGCCAACGGTCCCCAGGTGAGTCCCCCATCCCGTGTTGTCTGTCGACTCCGACCTACCGTGACACCCTCGAAGCTGGTGTTCTTGAGGGCTTCTAAAAATATGTCCTCCCACTGCTTGACCCGATACTCGAAGCGGGTCAGCGAGTGTTCCTTGCGCTGCGACACGTACTGGATGGCGCTGGCAACGGCCCAGATGCCATCGTAGGTGTAACCGTGGAACCGCGAGTACTCGCTACCCCGCCGGCTATTGTACTCGGTCAGGTATTCATCCGCCGTCTGTGGAAGACAGGAAGCGAAAGAGAAAGAAAGAGAAAGAGGGAGAGATAAGGATATCATGCAGGTGGCCTCCTCCTCCTCCGTTCGTGAAGTACGTCCAAGGTCCTTACGATACTTACGATGCCGGAGATGGTGATGTCGCCGCTGGTCGACAGGGGCAACAGGTCAACGAGAATCGTCGACTCGAGCGCGGTCGCCACCTGGTCGACCGCACAGTCCGTATCATTCTCGGCCCACCACTCGTTCCCGTAGGTTCCCATCACCAGCCACTGATAGGACCGGCCGTACATGTCCAGTTTGTACGCCTCGCAGAAAACGCGCCTCGCCCAGAACTCGTTGAAGTTACCGTAGATGATGCGGACATCCTTTTCCCGCAGCTTCCGCAGCGATTCCTCCACATCGTACACGAAGCTCTGCGTCTCCACCACATCCAGCCCCATCGCGTCGAGGTCCGCGACCATGTGGTTGTGGGGCAACGAGTACCGCGGTTCGTTCTGATAGATCGTCCCGATCCGCGTCCAGTTAAACTCCTTCAGCAGCGCCAACCGGGGCGCATTGAACGCGTTCTCCGACGGTACGACGCGGAAAAAGTTCGGAAACGCGTCCTTCGTGAACATCGGGTGCGTATCGGCGTACGATAGCTGCGTCAGGTGCCAGTGTTTGCTGGCTTTCGCGATCGGATCGGTCACGTGCGTGCAGGCCGCCCCGAACAGCATCAGCTTGTGCGGTCCGGAGTGCATCATGTCGAAGAACGACTTCATACCGACCGCCGCATTACACTCCGTATCGTTCCACCACATGTGCAGCCGGTAGTTGCGCAGGATCGTCGAGTGTTCGTTGACGTGGTCGAGCGCTAGCTTGACGCTCGGCATCACGCCCCGCCCGGTCTGCCCGTTCTCGACCGTCTCGCCGTACGGGAAGAAGCCGGCGATGTACACGTCCATCCGGTGGCTGGAGCTGGGCCGCGATCCGGTCGCACCCCGGTTCCCCACAAACACCAGCACCGTTTGAGCAAAGATCAGCACCAACACCGTCGACGAATGCATGCTTGTGTTTGTTTGTTTGGGGGGGGGGGGGGGGGGGGTCGCTCCTCCGTCAGTCAGTCAGTCAGTCAGTCAGTTCGACAGTCAGTTCGTCAGCCAGCCGGGGGCCAAGGTTTTTGTCCGTTTGGCTAGCTGGTGAGTGTGTTCCTGAGATGCTCCACCACGGCTTCACCAAGGACACACGGTACGGTACGGTACGGTACGGTGGTGAGTGGAGGTGGAAGGGTCCTATGATTTAATTATATGATAATTTCCCACCCTCCTCCACTCCACCTCCCCAGGGCTCGCGCACCGATGGTTTGACGATGGGCTTGACGTGTGAACGCCGAACCGGGCACGATCGATGAGTGATCGATTTCGGATTAGAGGACGACGTGGAGAATCGTCCTCAAAGAGAGAGAGAGAGTGTGTGAGAGTCAGAAAGCGCTTGATGAGACGGCCTTGCCAGATAGTTGTTTATCAGGTTCGCTTCCGTCGTTCGCCGGCAAACCCCGCTTCCTTCGTCGTCGTCGTTGTTGTAGGACCTTCGTCAGGTTTCAGCCGGCCAGGACTTTACCGTCGATACGTGCGGACGTGTGCCACCATCTGCACCACCACCACCACCGCACAAGATGGAAACAACGGGTAAACAACGCAATCATCTGGCCATCTGCGGGCGGAGTGGGGATGTGGACTGCAAATGGAAGAGAGAAAAAGAGAAAACATGAATAAGAGTCGTGCCGCCGGATTCGCCGTCTATTATCTGATATCACTCCACGGGGGGTATCTCTCGGGGGAGGGGACCGGGCAAAAGGGGGAGAGCACGATTGGATCTACCGTGGCGTCCGGGTCCGGCGCCAACAATCATCCATCCGTGGCCAAATAAATGGCGTTTCGTTTCGCGTGTTTTTTCGCGTGTTGCAGGTGGTAATGCCACCGGCAATCGGTAAGCGGGGTGCCGTCGCTGTGGTGGTGTGCTGTTTATCCGCAATGTTTTTGCAAACCATTGGCAGTAAGCGCCTACCGTCACCGTCCGGCGCTATAGGGAACCGGAACGGAGGAACGGTTAAAAGCGTTTTGTGTGTTTCGGAAGGTTCGGAAGGTGTCTCCGGACGACGATTAATGAGGTGATGGAATTATTCATGAAAAAACATTTCACACCGCTTGGCCGGTCGGTGGCGGACCGTACGCCAAGCGAGAGGCGAGAACGAGTTCATCAATAAGGCTTTACGCGGCAGTACGATGCATTGTGACATGAGGGGTTTTTTTTAATCGTTTTTCAAGATGTTTCCTACGCGTCGCACTAGGAAAATTTATTGTAAGTATCCTGGAAGGTGTGGCTAGCTAAACAGTTGGTACTTTTCTTAGAGGAGTCTCCATTAATGATATTATATTGATCAATGGGCGATTTTTATGCAATTGGTTCTAATTGTGTAGTGGGGGAACATTGCTCGAAGGAAAGCTTTGTTTTCAGTATTAGTGGGAAGAGGGGAAGTGAATTTACTTGCTTTAAAATACTGGAATCATAAATGGGACATAGTATCTTAGAACAGCAAAAGTAGACCACTTAAAATGATGCTGTGATTATTTTTTTTTCTATATTTAGTCCACAATTTTTGCTGGTTGCAAGATCTGAATCAATAAAAAAAATCGTTGTTTGAAATGTATTTGTAATAGTATAAAACATTGCTTCTCTGATTTAAAATCAAATCGCGAATGATATTGTTTTTCCAGAATTTTAATTGCCTAATAGAACATACTTTAAACCAAAAATGTGGCTGCACAATCGATGGTTTCACTGAGATTTAAGCTTATCTTTAGTGAGATTGTGTTTGTTGAATTCATCCCATAACCACTGCCACAGTTTCTTTCAATTAATTGTTTGCCCGGTGCATAATTAACTTCGAAAAACCACTGTATTGAACGCTTATCTTTAGCGCAAAATATTATCGTTAAAAGCTATATTTTTTCCTCAATTTAAACAGTTAAATGCCAATACTTTTAGAGGTATCTCAATCGATCTTAAATCATTGATTGAAAAATGTATAAGATTTCATAACTAGTGCCTTATACATAGGCAGACCATTTTGCATAACGTAAATTGAATCACTTGCCAATGCCACCGCCAATGTTTTCATTTCTGTTTGCTCGAGGTGCGCAAGATTAGTCGTGATTCATTGCGGTAGACCAAACATCATTCGTTTCATCAACTATTATTGCACTCCAAGCAAAGCACAGCAGCAATGCTATGGCAACCAACATGAAAAGAAGAGCCAATATTAATATTTATTGTGGTCTGAGACATCAGGTGGCCTACAGAAACAACTCCTTCTTAACGATGTGGTCATAATAACTCGAGTCAATAGGGTTCTTCGTTCTTAAACCAACACAACGA